>NC_089585.1:135308396-135604609 GCF_019320115.1 Miscanthus floridulus | reverse complement strand
GAAATCAGGAGCTATCCACTTTGGGCCAGCTTTACATAAGTTTCCCAATTCAACCTATCTCCATACGGTCATTGGTCAACTAAAGTGAATTTATCAAGCTAAATCGAGGTAAGTCCTTTTGTTTTCGAAATTTCAAGAGAAATTGACCAACTGGGGGATAAAATTATGATTGAAGGTGTATTTATCCACAGTAATCATGTCTGGCGTTAAGAAAGTGGCTACAATGAAAGTTTGGTGCTGAGAGTACATACAGCCGACGATCTTAGCTGACTGTCAGCACCTTCATCCTCCTCTCCAAAGCCTTCAGCAATTAGCCGCATCAAATTGTGCGCCACTCTGATGTTGACAAGATCTCCAGCATGCTCAAAGACTTTGTTCATGGTCTGTAAGAAAATAGAGGAAGAAAAGGTTCAGCTCTCAAGAAGCAACAAAAGATGCTTGACAACATTTAGGCCAGTACTCATGTAATTACCTGGATGAACCACTGATTGCTAGGCGCAAATTGCTCTGCAAGTTCAACACAACGTGATGCAATTTCTGTCTTGTAATGATGTTCAGTTATGTTGATCATGTACTCAATCATCCTATCAACAATCACTTCAACATTTGTTGAGTTTGTCATCTTATAAAGAAGCTCAAAGGTCTTGCGCTTCAAAGTATCATCTGGGTCCTATTCACAGGATTACACAGTGAGAAATCAAGAGTGGTACTGACAAAACACAGTAACAAAAAAATGTTAAATCACTGATACAAAGAAATATGTATACTAAGGTTGGACATAATAAACTGAAAAAAAAACATTCCTTGTGTTAAGTTCTGAAACTAGAACATGACTACAATAAAATGGCTGTCTTCTTCTCTTGCATTGAAGAACATGTTACAGGGATGAACGCTATGGATGGCAGCAACATATCACAGAATCAATGTTTATCATACATTTTTAGTGCTTCACATGGCACATCCCTCACCTCTAAGCAATCAATGACAGCCAGCTGGTGCTCTTCTGCAATATCTGGATTTATTTTTATTAGCCGGCCAAGAGCATCAATGCCCATGTACTTAAGATTATGACTATCACTCTGCAATCAACGAAAGGGATGAATAAGTTGGTTAGCCTCCAAAGAACACAACATGCCATTTGTTTTTCCCATAACAAAGATCATGTGCAAACCTTCAGAAACTTTGATGTTGTTTCAGCTGCAGCCTCTAGCATCTTAGGGTTTGGGAAAATGGATGAAATACAGCATATGCATTCATACAGTATAGCATTGCCAATGTTGCTCGCAGTGTCACCCTTCCTGAATATGTCACCCAATACAGTGTACATATGCCCACTTGCTTGTTTATCACCACTACCAAGCACAGCAAGTATCTTCAGTAGTTTTATCTGCAGATGACAGAAACGAAATCTAAGGCAGATAGCTTGGTGACAACTGAAGGCTTAAACCCATAGAAGAAGCATAACTCGCACTGGCAACCTAGCAACACCTAACAAATAAATAATGTTTAATTTAACTCACATACCTGAATAAACGGTGCGGGCATTTGGTGATAATCATAGGAAGTCGGAAGCCTCCTCTCCGCAACTTGTTTGAGGATGTTAACAAAACTAACAACTAAATCCTTGTACGAATTTGGTTCCCCCAAAATCAGGTCATAGAGGGGGCATAGAGTTGCACCCATCACCCCTGGATCATTATCACAGAGCCTCTGTATAGCAACAAATAAATTTAGAACCTCATTGCTCCGTGCAGAGATTAAAATAAGAAAAGTTATTCTTTTTTTTTTAAGATAAGAAAAGTTATTCTATCTTGCAAGAATTTAAGAACATAAGTAAATGTACTGCACATGCAAAAATTTCATTTTGGGAAGTCCATGCATATTCGGTCCAAATTTGCAACCTGTGAGTGACATCCTAAACATCAAGGAATGTGAAAAGGGACATTTCTAAATGCATACTAACATTCATCTTGAACAGAATTGGCAGTAGGGTGCCTTTGAGACAAAATTGTAGCTTATGCATGATCATTATGAGCTATTCAATATCGGTTTCGGTCAGTTATTATATTAAAATATGGACTTAGCACCATAAAAATGAAGGGGAAAAGTGCCGGACCTTGCGGAAGTTGGAGACAAGGTGGGAGACGGAGGAGGGGGATCGCTGGTAGAACCGGTGCAGTGCCATGACGGCCTTCTTCCTCACAGCCTCCTTCGGGTGCGCGAGCAGCTCTACGACCTGGGGCAGCACGGCAGGGATGGCCTCCTCACCGATGAGGCGGCACGCGGCGGTGAGCGCTGCGCAGACGACGAGGTAGTTGTCCGACCTGAGGTCCTTCTGGATGGTGTTGACCACGAGGATGACAAGGTCGTGGCGCTCGTCGAGGAAGAGCGCGACGGCGAGGTAGCCGGTTCGCTTGAGCGGGAGCGACTCGTCGTGGGTCATCTTGACGGCATGGATGTGGCCGAAGGAGGCATCGTGGCCGAGCATCTCGGCGTAGACGAGGCGGAGGAGGAGCTCCTTCATCTTGCGGCGTGGCACGTCGGGGTCCGCGAGGCGGCGCTTGAGGTGCTCGAGCTCGCGCGCGATGATGCGGTCCTCCTCCGCCTTGGAGCGCGCCTCGCCGATGGACTTGACGAGGTCGAGGAACTCCTTGGACTGCCCCCACCCGCCCTGCGACCCCATCGCCAGCTCCCGGCCGATCGTCCGCAGCTGCTCCATTGCCGGCGCCCGCTCCGGGTTCCTCGGCAGTGCGCGCGTGTGGCTCGACCGCCGCCGGCAACGACAGAGGCGTCCGGTTGGAGTGGGAGAGTGGAGAGGTGGAGGAGATCTGGATCGGCGAGTGGGGGACAGGCGGGGAGGTGGGTTTGCTTGGAGATCGGGATCGGGATTAGCGACGGACGGGAGGGCCTTCTTTTTTCCTCTCTTTTTTCCTGTCGTTTTACTGAAATCTGTTCTGATTTGCAAGGGCACAAAAACCTTGTTGTCTTTCACTCCTCGATCAGAATCTGCACGAAATATTTAAACCGTGTACTAAACTCTGTTTCAAAATGATTCAACAGTTTGGTTTTTATTGTTCACACTCTCACTGATGATATTTACTTACTTTATATTAATTAAGTGGAAAGTATCCTTAGATTTGGTATCCAAAATACTATAGTGCGTGGCATTATATTTGTGCAAACAAAGTTCTTAGTAATATTGTAAATTGGGTGTCAATAGTAATGCACTAGTATACTAATTTGATTTTTTTATAATATATGATAATTTTAGCATATTAATGTAATTACTGGCTTAGTTACTGAAAGGGGGGAAATGAGACGGAGCTTAGAGATGATGGTTTTGAGAGGAGGGAAGACTAGTGGCAGCGGGGACTCAACGATGGGAGACAACGGATCTAATATAATAGCGTCACTAGAATGTCTACGTGTGACATTCATTCGGTGTAAATGAAATAATTTTTATCCGTTTGTTATTACATAGGCCTCTTCTCCATGTTATTCTTGTTAAATAGCCAATGGATTATATACCTAAACGATACATTAGTCAATAAGCTCTGTGTTTAAACTTGTGTGAAAGGTAGGTTTTAACCTTTTTTTTTTAATTGCAGTATAGACGCAGACACTCTTACATGTACGCACACTCATAGGTCACCAGTCACCCTCGTGAACGCACGCATACACAACCTACCCTTTTGAGCACATCCGAAGAACTGAGACTGAGATTGACGAAGGTAGGCTTTATCCTAAATTTGCATTACATTTTTTTCCAAATGCTGAGACATCATATTCTCCAAGAATAGATTGTTTTATTGTTCCAACAAGTTTTTTCCTTTGTGCTAATTGCAACATATTTTTTCAAATATTGTGACATCAGGTTCTCCAACAGTAGATTGTTTTATTACTCCATCAAGTTTTTTTTTCATTGGTGGCAATAATGTATTGTTTTTCTTAGAGTGGAATCTACAATAGTATATTGTTTTATTACTCCCAAGTTTTTTTTTTGGTGGTAACAAGTATTACTTTTCTTGGAGTGGTTTCGATTAAACTAGTTTCTTTTTGTTATATTTCACCCTTTGTGAATAGAAGTGCAGACGCAAATGCTTACCCGTACGTATGCAAATGCGGAGTCTCTAAAATATTGAGCTGGTATGTCTCAAGATAAAAAAAAAAAAGTTATCCTAAACGCCTTGCTATTGACGAACACTTTAAGCTGGGGATTTTTGCATGCTCAAAAGGTTGTTAACATGCTAACTGAGACAACGGCTATGAAGAATACAACCATAATCAAGCATGTAATAATGTCTTTCTTGCTTCCAAAAGTCCCCAAGCTACTTCACTGCAAGTCAATTGACTGAGGTGAACCTCTCTCTGTTCTAAATTGTAAGTCATGTTAGCATTATCACAAATCAAACTTATCTAACCTTAATCAAGTTTATAGAAAAGTATATTAATATCTACAATATCAAATATATACACTGTCAAAAATATATGTTATAGATGTTATAAATGTTTATACATTTTTTATAAACTTGATTAATAAATTTATAAGGCTTAACTTAGAACAAATCTAAAACTGACTACAATTTGATTTGGAACAAAGAGAGTAGTAGCGTTTCATTGAGATAATTAGCCCACCGAGATGTTTCGTCAACATGCTCAATGTTTTTACTGGCTACGTGCATCGCTAGAATGATTCATCACTACACAAAAGTTAATTCTTTACATTGAAATCACTCTCTTTCCAATTACAAATTACAGGTTAATATAAAATTTACACCAAGGGCACAGTGAATGTCATCAGCAAATCGCGCTGAGCTCAGTAAATGTGTCACCAGCAAGCTGCAGTGAGCTCACATCGCTCTAGCCTCTAGGCCCAGCGAGTACACTATAGCTTTAATCTAGCTACAAAACCTCGTTAACTGTAGTGAGTTTCCTCGTTTCAAATCTGGCAGCCAAACATTTTTCCGATTTTCTTCAGGAGTGCAATGATAGTTTAGCAGCTCCTGAAACAAAACCACCGAGGATATTCTGATTGCACAACATTTCAGTTCACCAACAGACTAATCTGCCTCCCCAAGTCCGTCGCTGCCATCTCCTCTTTTTGTTATCGGAGCCATACCACCACGTTTCTTGCCATGGGTTGCTACCTCTGCATTTTTTCTCAACACAGCACCCGGTGAGGGATATGGTCTTTGTTGGAACAAAGGTCCCTGAAATTAAAACATTAAAAATGAGGCCTCATTATTCCGAGTATAAAACAATCAGAATTTGGTGTCTGGATGAATAATACTACATTTCATGTTTGTATAGAAATCCCATTATTAGTGGCCAAGTGACCTCCACATAATCCTGAGTCCCCCCATAACATATCCATATGAATTACAAAGAGAAAACACAACTTCATGACAGGATACAAAGTTCTTAATGTTATTAATATCCACTACAGGCTAGGAGAACACAAAATAAATCTTGCAAATCAAAGAACATACAGCTGCGGTAGTATCTGCTGCTCGTGGTTGAACACCCTTCAAACCAACAACCCTGCAAAAACAAGAGTGCCGCGCCATTAACACAGGGCACACATAATTTATTATGCATATACATTCTTTCTTGGTTGCACAAAGCTAAAATAAGAATACATTAACAGCAAACACCATGAAAGCTTGCAAAAGTCAACTGGATAATCATTGAGAAGGAAGAGAGATGTCATGTACCAGCCACCACGTGGAGCATCTGAGTAAGAACTCGGGTCCATTGGGTCAAGCTCATCGTCCTCGGCGCGATTTCTTTTGCGGTGATCTTTTCTGTTTGTTTTCCCTAAGGGTGGTTTTGAGCTTGATCTGCATGTAAAGGAAACAAATGACACTTTTCTGCTTAAGTAGCTGAGGCCAGACATAAAGTAGTGCATAGAGCACATGGAAGAAGCACAGCCATGGAGCAAACCAAAATGCTTGTATTATTATACCTGTCCTTAGCTGAAACATTCCCCTGAGTTTTGGGAGCATTGTTACCACTGGCGTGCATTGTATTATTTGCATAAGATGGATACTGTTGAAAAGGAAGATTTTGAACCCTGCCATGAGTATTTACCAGCAAACAGTTTAGCTATGTTTCTCAATGTTTGTTCATTTGGATTTGGTGTTACCAATGGTTCATAAATCATAACATAATAAAGACAAAACATGCAAGATTAGATCTGGTGCTATATTGGCAGCACATAGGTCAATGACAAAATCATGAATGTGGGTTAGATCACAGAGATCCATTCAAAGTATACTTATATAACAATATCATGTCATCTATACGAGATTCGAGATAGATAAAATCATAGTCACAAAGTTCCCGGGCCAACGGAGTCACGAAACGTGGTACGCTACTTGGAGAGGTTTTTACATGGTGGGGTCGAAGATGACCCTGCTTGTATGACCCCATGTACCCAGGTCAGGGATGTCGTTTCCGAGTCGAGGGTCAATGCCTTCGACCCCATTTTATGTGAGTACACATAAAATTAATATATAGATCAAGCTTCACAATAAAACATTTGATCAACTTAAATGGGTGAGATTAAACAGATTACCTTGTGCAGTGATTGCAGTATCCCCAGGGTTGGACAAGACCAACTCCCCATCCGCCACAGCCCAAACATCTCTGCATTTGAGAGTTCCAAATATCTGCAGTTTGAGCGACTGGCTCAACTGCAGTGTTGGTGGAAGCTGGAGGTGTAACACTGGTGTTCACAGAAGTAGGAGGTTCCCACTGTGTTGTCTGTGTCTTCGTGTTATAATAGTATTTGTGGCCTAATATTAATGCACATGACACATTAGACTGAGGATGGTAATGCCACACACGCACACTATCAGCAAGCAATTAAAAAATGTAACAAAGGTCATGAAAAGGTCTCATGTAATTTTATTAAATGTTCTAAAGGATGGCTTGTCCAACTCAGCTTCCTATTTATAGCTTAATGTCTGGCCAGTTTCTGGTCTTGCATCTGGAGTTCTGGACATTTCAAATTTTTTTGGAACCTTTGAAAATTCAGGGCTAATGTATATGGGCCAAGTCTGAGATAAATTAGAATTTTTTGCTCTTCTACCTGTTGATTTGTCAATTGCCTCCTCCCAGTTCTCTGGCAAGGATGGAGGAACTTGATGTTGCATGGTATTCAAAACATTGACAGGGCGATCCCATTGACTCACTCCAGTGCTTTGATTGTAGAAGTAAGGTGCACCAGTTGTCGGGTCCTTTGCTTCAACCTGAATCCAAACAAGTCAGCCTTAGTGCAGAATAGCCAGCTCTTGTGCATCTATACTACCTCCCTTCTCTGTTACCTATCCTTTTGGACATGAAAACAATCTCCAGCACACACACACCCTGAACAATACTTTTTCCAATTATATGTTCACAAAATTACTGAAAGATAATGAAGTGGAAGTAATTTTTGTAACAAATCTATTAATATCACTGCAATGTGGCAGATCTAATTATCTCAGTGTATATTCATGGTCAAATCCATAAAAAAAGGATGGCTGCATTCATCCTATGATTGGACAAAGGTAGTAATTATTATCCTCTTATCCTATAAACCACAGTGAAAACAAATAGAAAATTGTTATCAGTTTATGGTACCCCTTGTACTGGTGCACTGTGAATTGGCCAAGAAAACATATAATGGCTATTGGCTAAACATTTCAACTGATAACCACATGACAAAGCAGAAAAATAACCAAAAAAGAAAGTACTTGGGCACAAACTCACCCAACCAGGAGGAAACTTTTGAGCAGATTTGTTCTGGCTTTCTTGAGAATCCACCTGTAATTCAGTGGCACAAAACGAATGACATATCAATTAACACAAAAAATGTGCTAGATAAAAATATCAATTGCACATCAAATTTGTCATGTGTGCAAGCTAATGATAAAGACAAAAGGCATCTTTTCTAACGTTTTTCAGTATCATCAAATTTCCCATTGTTCTTTTGGATTTATGTAGGTAAGTCCACTTTTAATCAACCATACAGTTTTCATTAGTTCATATGCTAGATAATATCTTTTTCCATGCCCATGTGGCATTTTTTTCCTTTTCGAACCAAGGATAAATGCAGAAGTTTGTAAAGAACAGAACCAGAGAACAAACAAAGAAGACTACACCTGCGGACTAAGACCAAAGACCTGACTCAGGCACTCAGACACAACTGCAGGGTAATAATACTTGCCTACTGCTGAATAATAAGATTGTGCTGGCACTAGATCAACGTTATCCCAACTACCAGTACTTAGTTTCCACCTTCCCACTTTAGTTTCCAAAGAAATTAGCAACTTACAGTCTGTGTACCCGTGTTGTTCTTATTTGCTGTCTCATCTTTGAGAATTCCCCTTGCCCTTAACCTCTGCTTCAAAAAATCAGGGAGATCGTTTGCACATTTTGCTTTATCAGTTTCATCTCTAGGTTTATCTGAAGAAAAAGGCAAATAGTTAGCCCTTATGGCCCCGTTCGCTGGTCTGCAAGTTGGCAGCAAGTAATTTAGAGATGTGACATACTCATTTGAGCACTTGGCAAGTTTGCAGCATAGTAAGCACCGCCTCCTGGTACACCATAGCCATTGCCAATTTCACAGTTGCCTGTAAGCATGTTCAATCATCAGGTTCGGGAAAGAGATACCCCGTTATGTACTTGAAGAAAACTAGCAAGTAAACAGCAACTTCATAGCTACAGACTGTGTAACAGAAAAAATATATTAAATTAAATGATAACTAAAATTACTACAGTTAGCAGAAATATACATAAGCCGTGAGACCGAATTACCAATCTCCATGACTAATGCTCAGTACAGATGCAAAATGAAGATCATCATAGTTGCTTATACACTCTACAAGTGGACAACTGAAAATGGAGGAACTAATTAAAAATAGGTAAATACAGCATTATCATGGAAAGACAATGACCATTGTTTGGATGAAGTGGCTTCCCCCGTTTGCTTGCCATCTCTGCACGATGATCAGCTGTCATCTTTAATAAGTGCTCCTAAAAAACCAAGACAAAAAATGATTAAACTAATGAAATACATACAGAAAAACACATAAAGAAGAAAAAAGACTCGCGATCAAGATCAATCACCTTCAATGCACTAGGGTCACGGCGGTTCGAAAGTAAGTCTTCCCCATATGTTGTAGATTCACTTGTTGTGTTTGCGTATCTGATTGAAAAAATATGCAACAGCAACATCAAGCAGCTGCTAATAACTAGTACAGAATGAAATGGGACAAAACACACCTTTGATTCTGTATTACTTGCTGGGTCTCAATGTCCTAGTTATCATAAACAACTACCAGAGATCAATTAAACAGAAGCATAACTGCAACTCTGAGAACATAATCTGGGGGATATATGAATACCTGCGCGTGAAGAACAGCCTCTTGGACAGCTGACTCAATGTTTGCTGCACTACCACTACTATTGGCACTAGCATTGTCAGGTCTAGCATCAAGTGGATGATAAGACTGCAGATCAGCATGGCATTGTGGCTGGTGACTGGGAGGTGCCTGCGGCCATGTTCCAACACCAGGTGGTAGTGGTTGATTCTGAGTGTTGTCCATGATTAAGCAACAGGTAAACAAGATGCACTCCTAGCTGAACTTCTGGCGTCTGATCTCACAATCTGCAACACAAGGCAGTCACCTAGCAACATCAGCAAATAATTAGGTTAAAAATACAGTTTTTTTGCCCTAAAATCAAATACAGATATCGTCGCGGGCGGACCAAGTAAAGAACATTGGCGTACACATGTACACCCAATGACTTTCGCAAAAAATTATAAGTTACGTAATACATATATAAACTTGTAATTAGATCAGACCCCAATACAAATACCCAAATAGATTAAGTTAGGGTTCGGGTGCTCAGTTCGCACAGCAGAGAGGGGAGAGAAGGAGTGCGCATACCGTGTGGGTGGTCGTCGCCGGCAAAGGACCGACAAGGCTAGACCTGGGCACCTGGCGTAGAGCGGCGGCGGCGGCGGCGGCGGCGGTCGCCGAGTTGCGCCACGAGAGCGAGCACGCGCGCGCACGCGGGGAACCGGAGAAGAGAAGGCAAGGCGGTGAACGGAGCCCGGTGCTGTCTGTACTCTAGGAGTGAAGAATGTCTGGGCCCACCTGCCAGGCCCAGTTTGGCAGGGCACATTGGAACGGGCTCCTGCAGAAGCCTGCCGAAGTGCCAAACGGCCTGTTTAGGATTGTTGTGCTCCATTTTTTTTTTTCAGCTGTGGCCTTCGGAGGCAATTCTGGTGGGGAAGGGGAGTAAGGAGGGAAAGAGGAAGATATGCTGGGTGGTATGGGATGATATGATTATGTCAAAGTTTTTTGAGGGAATATGCTTCTAAGATATAGAGCTATTCAGTCTTGCTGTGCTTGCGAAGCAGGTCTGGCGGATCCTCGAAGAACCGGCATCTTTGAGCGCCCAGATTTTAATGGCGGTTTATTTTCCACAAGGTGATCTTGTAGAGGCTAATCTTGGCTCCACCCCCTCTAAAATCTGGCGATCAATTTTGGATGGCAGGGAAGTGCTTCAACTCGGACTGATTAGGAGAATCGGCACATGTTCCACTACATCAGTTTGACATCGACAAAGATTTGTCTGATCAGACTCTCATTCCAAACCTTACTCGGCGTTATCAGATCGGAAACCATGCGGACCTGTGGATTATCCGGCACGGCGATCGGTCGTCCGCCAAAGTGGTTTGGTAGCCATCGGTCCCACCAAATTGTTGCGCTGCCATCTCCAATTCTCCGCAGCAAACATTTCTTCAAGACCTCCCTCCCCTCCAGAATTGCACGCTAAGTGTGGCTAGCGTGTTTCTTCCGGGTTGTTGTTAAGAAATCCGCATCATGAAAATAACGTCCTTTCAGAACCTTCACACGGAGAGTCTGGATTCTCAATTAATCTCCATCCCTGCTTCCCCAGCATAGCAAGGTTAAACAACCTGAGATCTTGGAAACCCATACCTCCCTCCACCATGGGTCTCGTAGACGTTCCCAACGCTGCCAATGCATATGTCTGCTATCAGCCGAGCTGCCCCACCAGTAGTTTGAGATCACCGTTTTCATTTTCCGACAGGTGTCTTTCGGGATTAGGAAGCAGCTCATTGGATAGGTAGGAACTGTCAGAGCCACTGATTTCAGTAGGACCTCTCTACCGGCACAGCTCGCCTCTCGCCCACTCCAGGCCCCCACTTTAGGAGCTTGTTTAGCACTGAAATTTAGGTTGGAGAAGGATTAGCCTAACAAGTTTCTAGGTTTTAAAAATTTATAACGCACGTGAGGCGAAAAACAATTTCTAGGAACAAGGATCAAACATAACTTGTATTTAGTACTTAAATAAAAATTGAAGTACAAGTTTAGCAGATGAAAATGCGATTTTAACTTTTGGAAAATAGATGTTGTTAACTAGTGTTTTGGGAGCTTAAAAAATCAAATTTAACGTTAAGATAAGCTATTTTCGTTAAGTCGGCGAACACTTGAACTATTGTTAAAATACCATTTTTGGCGAATTATATTGAGCAAAATAGTTAAATAGTGTTTAAATATTTTGCTCCTATGGGTTAGTATAAGGTATGGACTATTGCATGAAGTATATGCTGGTTAAAGTTAACCAGGTTTAGATCTATTAAAAATTACGATAAAAGAGTTAATGAGTACTTAGCCTCAATTGAAATCCTTAACTTCAACCAGTATGAAAAAGTAGTAAGACAATGCTATCTTGACATTTAAATTCTAGCTAAAATGTTTAAACACTTGTTGCATGTTTTGGTATTGTTGATTGTATCAAAGTGAGTGCTTGAGCATGGCATGGGTCGAAATTGTGTTGGATGTCACGTTGTCCGCTCAAAAAATTGCCCTAACTTCACTAGAACGGGCTGTGAACCCTGGTTCGGTGCTTGGTTCGCGAAGTGGTGTTCAGCACGACGAGCTCCTGTTGGCACCTCTCTATCTCCCTCAATGCTCACTCTCCGGCCATGCCCGTTGCTCGGACGAGAAGCACTTAGTGGCTACTAGAATCTTGAACTCTTGTTTTAATCTCAACTGGGCTCTAAGCGGTTGGTTTTGATGCTTTAAAATTCGTGGTTCGCATGTGGTTTGGCCGTTCGGGCCCGGGAACATGGTCATTGCGTTCGATATCGTGCCATCGCGGGCTACCTGCACCGCTGTCGGCCGCTGCTACCACACGCTGTGCCGCGCGTTGGTTGGCGTACTATGTGGCCGTGGCCGCTGTCCCACTGACCAGCCAAGTGGCGTCGTCTACTCGCTGGGCCAGGCGTGGCCGTAGCCGCGCTCCGCCATGCGCGGGACGCTACCGACGTGACGCTGTCCAAGCGCACCTATAGGGCTACATCTTGTCCTCTTGTTGTTTTGGTTACTGCAGCGCTCGCCCTCAGCCACACAACCCACCTACCGAACCCGAGCTCGACGTCGTACGTAGTTATTGCATCGCGACGCCGTGCTGCTGCGTGCGCGTGGCCGCACACGGGCACACCTTTTGGCTCCATCTAGCGCTAACCGACGCGCCGCCTATCCTTCGCTCGAGCGGTCATATTCTCGTGCTGCCGTGTCTCGTCGGGTTGTGGGCAGCCTTCTCTGCCGGGGCCGCTTTCTGTGATGTGACGGTGGCAGTGCACCGCTCTCCCTCTCCCTTTCTTAATCACCAGTCCAAGGCTTCCCAGTCTAATTCCTCACACCGGTGGGTAGCTTAGTAAGTTAGCTAGGTGTCGCATTCTCATCGAGCCCAGCCGTGGTCTGTCAATGATTAACTTCAGTTTCTCCTCACCGTCGGTCATGTGCGCCGCCGTGACCCGAGGGTTGGGGGTAAGGCAGGTAGGAGTGGTAGCAGTTCAATTGCTCATAACTCTGAGCTTGCCTTGACTCCCTCTATCCGGTGCTCACACTGTTTTGGCTAGGGTGCTCATCGTCGGTGGGGTGACGCGACAGTGTCCATTGCAGAGCGCCACCGCCTCGCTCAGTCACATGTGTCCAGACCGTTGCAGCGCTCCCCTGCTTCAACCGTCAGTAGGGCGTCCACCACAGTGAGCCATTGATGCTTATCTGCCACTTCTACTCTGCCAAGCGTACGTAGGTTCGTCGGAACAGTCGCGCCGTCGCCGTGGATAGCTGCTCGCCGCTGCAGTCCGCAACAGTGCGCCTCCGAGTCCATAACCGCCACCCATCCTTACGCGTTTAGCCGTAGATGGTGGTCAGCACCTTAATGCCATCATAGCAAGCCTAGTTTGCCCGATGTAACCACCGTTATCGCCGGTGTGCTGCGCCGCCGCGTGTGGGTACACCGAGGACCGCCCCGTTGCAAAGGCAACACATTGCAGGGTCTTTAATGCAAAGCGTGAGTCTGTAGTAATAGTGTTCCGTTGCTCTGCGTGATTATTAAAAAATCCAAGCCCTCTTTTGCAAAATGCGGGCGCACGCGCCCTAGCCTTGGGCCATGCTAGGCCACCGTGCCACGCTGGGTTGCCAGGCCGAATGGTCACCACCGGCCCTTTTCCTTTTCTATGCATTTTCTAATTTAGTTTCTAAGGTAAACTTGTAAATTCAGTATAAAATTATGTAGTTAACAAAAATTGTGAAATAAATTTTGTTAGGTTCCTAAAATTGTTCTCTATCTGCTAGTATATTTTGTTCACATAGTTTTGCAATATTTCTAGGAGTTATATAATTAATTTGAGATGCTTAATATTGTATAATATAAAGTTGAAGGAATTTTTGTGATAAATTGGTGATAGTGTTGGTTCTAAAACTTTTACAGTAAATCCCTAATATTATTAGGTGCTCACTATAATTTTTGTAGCTCCATAATAATTAGTTTGCTAAGGTTGCTAAATGAGCCCTAGTTCAAAAATATATATTTAATCAATTAAATGTCAAAGCACCTTGGGATTTTAAAACTAAAATATTTTTTCAGAGACAAAGCCTTACTTGATGACGTGGTTACGTAGACCAGTACGTTAGTCATTTAAGCTAGCTTGTTAGCTTGTGGAGCGTAATCGTATTTTTAAGAGTTGTGGTTACTGTTGATTAATTGCGTCTCTGCGTTGCATCCATGTATATCATAATAGGAACAACGATGGATTAGGGAGTCAACTGAAGTAGCAAAAAAGATGGTGCCTTGATGATCGTGACACCATGATGTAATACTAACTTTTAGTTATATCTTACCTAGGCAAGCTCCGGTGCATAACCTCTATTATTCTGCACTTTATCTTATGCTTGTGCATTAAGTTTTAAGGAGTTGAATGAAAACCACTTGCATATATATCCTTATCCTATGAGTCCTACTAGTATGTCAGGATCATGTAGATTGCTATGCTATAGGATCCAATAGAAGACGAGTGATTATCTGTCACTCGCAAGAGATAGGAAATATATTATTGTTATGTCACATGAAATATATATGAATGATAATTGCAGACCGGACAGAATAGTACTTTGAATCTGGATTTGGTTAGGTATTCGAGCAAGGCTCAGATTGCACTTATTCCGCCTGGTATCGATTGAGGACTATCCATTGCTGTGGATGGTAGTCAGGTCACAGACTTGTTATTCTGAGCACATACTTGCTTATGGGAGCGGGAAGACTCATTGCTCTCTTGTCGTGGGTTCTGGCTCTTTCCAGACTGACTGATTGGAGACGGGGATGGTGGAGGTCTAAGCACCACACTGAGTCCGGGACCTAGGAGTGGGGGCTTGGAGTCCAAGTTTGGACGGGGACCTAGACCCCTTGATAGGAGAGTGGTGGGTTGGTCTTGCTTGTGCCTAGGGTACAAGTGGGGCGTGTGTTTCGGGGAACCTAGCTGGGATATATTGGTTCGTGAATCGTCATGTGATATGGTACCTACTTGACTATGGTCTAGCACCATAGTAAGAACTGGAGTATGAAAGATGGTAAAATGGTTCTGATTGCTTACCACCTGCTTGAAAGTAGCATAGGTGCTTACATAGAATGGTTAGTTAATGAACTAATGATGACTACTAATGAAGTTGAATATAAGGACACACATTTAGTAATACTTCCACAGATGTAATAACCCACAAGTCAGATAACCTTGCATATCCTTGGAGTCTTTTATTTTTCTTCTATCGGGTAAGTCTTGCTAAGTATATTCAAGTACTCAGGGTTTTATTCCCCTGTTGCAGGTGATCGGAGGATGCTTAGAGCTGACTCTTGTGTGTGGAAACCTCCTGGTGGGCTCAAAGAGGATTCCTTTCATGCTACGATAATAGTGTTTATTTATAACCCTCATGAAAGGTTTTTATAGAAAAAGATGTAAAATATGTTAGCATCTCTTGTATAAAATATCCACTATGTCAATGCTCCACCATGTCATTAAAGTAATTCTTCTTTTGATGTAACTTTGATAGCATTGTTATATTCTGTTGTTATAACAAATTAAGGTATTATCCTGGTACTATAATAAAGTGATGTAAGAAATGACTTAAAAATATTGTAAGCTTTATTCTCTTATTTATGATCCTGATGGAAAATATAGATTTTCAAGTTCTTTCTTGGGGTGTGCTCGACGGAACTACGTAGTTTAGTGTCCTCTCTTAAGTACTTAGTGTCTAATAGAAGACAAGTACTCCTGGGAGACATTGGATTAGGCAGTTTTGCCATAGGTGGTATTAGAGCATAAATGAGGAAATAAAGCTTCAAAATCCTTTTCTAAACTAAAATTTGACAACCTACTTGTGCAAAAAGTTAGGGTATTTAACTACAAAGTATATAAGTAGCCCTATTGCTATAGTTGAGCATCCGGAATAGGTTTAACTAGTTTTTCTCCGATGGACTGACTCTCGCATAGCATATGATCTTTAAGTCGGTCGTGTTGGTACTGTTTTAAGTCGTCTTGACTATATTGCTAGTAGATGCGCCCTTTGTAGATGTCACGCGAGTCGTATTGTCGGTGTAAAAAGTGACCAATAAGTAAATATTTATAGTTTTGCCATATATTGTGATCGGAGGTGGCCTAGCACTCAATGACACAGGGTTTATACTGGTTCAGGCAACGTGCCCTACGTCTAGTTTAAGTCGGTCGGTGACTTTATTTCTGAGCCTAGGTGCTCAAAGTTTGTAGTGGGGTTACAAACGAGAATGAGAGAGTTAGGGGTACAAGAGGTCCGGTCGGACTCTGGTTAGAGGGACCGAAAGCGATGGGAGCTCCGCTATATGCTAAGTGTTCAAGCGTGTGCTCGTGGTTTGAACCTGGTGGTTCTGCTATTGTATACTAGTGAACTTGATCAATCTAATCAATCTATCTATTGGAAGAGAGTGCATCCCCTTTTATAGATGAAGGGGATGACCTTATAAGTAAGAGGGAAGGAGTATGTTTGCTACTAAGTCTTGTTGCCCATGTCGGTGGGTACAGGACGATGGTAGGCGCCCATAATACTGTTGAATGTTAGATGTACGTGGGAGGTTGTGTTGTCCTCTTCGGGTATGGCAGACATCGGCGCCCACCATATGGTTGATACCTAGAGATATGTAAGGGGTTTTACCATGTTTGCCTGGTACGGTTTAATGCCAACGCCCACAACACTGTTGATGCCCATAGGCATGTGGGGGAGCCTTACCATATGGGAGTTAATGACGTCCACAATACTGTAGGGGAAAATGTCGACGCCTACAACACTGCTTGGGTTCTGTCATGTCGGGAGGATCATAGGGTACTGCCTGGTAGGTGCGTAGGGTACTGTCCCTGGTATTGCGGTTTGACTTGTGTGCCCTGCCTTACTTTCTCCATCCATTTCCTGGTCCTTACCGAGCGGGTGTCCCCAGTCGGTTGGTCCCAGTCCTTGCCTGCTGGGCCAAGCATTTGTTGGGAAGCCGGTCTATGAGGGACCCCAGGTTTATGAACCCGACACATATAGTGCATGACTGACCCATCCCTCTTTAGGAGTTACTGCGGTACTATGGCTTCGTGCTTCGCGTTCGCCTATGGTTCACGCCTATCATGATCGACGTCTCTCCATACTCCTTTCTACGCTCTTGTCAGATCCTTGCCCTGTAGCCGTACTAGTCATTAATGGCCTTGGACATCGTTTGTCTTGAACACGCAAAAAAATCGATCGATTCATTTGTAGTGATCCCACGCAGAAACCTTAGTGGACTACGTCAGGACCACTAACCGCTCTGCCATTATAAGAAGGGCCTAGCCTAGCCATTGGTACCATCACCCGGTGCACTCCAGCTCTTCTAGCTTTTTCCTTTTGAGCAAGCTTTTCGCTCAATCCTTCCTTACAACCACTGTTGATGCAAAAGTGATCTGCAAACACAAAGGGCTAATACCCGAATCGATATCCAAAGCGTGCCAGTCGATTTGACCTGCTAATCGACAAGGATGAAGACACGAACACTTTGGTCCTGACAACAGCGATACGCCCGGAAGTCACGGCCAAGAGGTGCTCACACGGAACTCGAGAATCGCCGAAGGTCGCACTGAAGCGATGCAGCTCGCCGAGTCAATGAGAACTCGTAAAAAGGAAAAATATGCAAATTGACGAAGTCGCCGAAAAGTAAGTAGATGCAAATAGGAGTAAAAAGTTGGTTTTGATATTGATTGATATATTGTCTATTACATTGCCCCTTACTCCATATTTATACCCTGATCTAAAGAGACACAACCAAACACAACTAGGACACCAATCCCATATCTAAGGAAACACATGACTCTTACACGAATCATAACCTAACAAATATAGAAAAGGAAATCAACTCCTATCTATTTCCCTGTCCGCCTCAATTACGATGGAAATCTCACTGTCCTCCTTCCCATCGGCATATTCCCTGCTTCATCGGCAGTAGTCTTCAAGTCTTCCTTCATCGGCATACTCCCTGTTTCATCGGCAGTAGTCTTTAAGTCTTCCTTCATCGGCATACTCCCTGTTTCATCGGCAGTAGTCGTCAAGTCTTCCTTCATCGGCATACTCCCTGTCTCATCGGCAGTAGTCTTCAAGCCTCCTTTCATCGGCATCGACAACAACTCCTCCAACCTCATCGGCAACGCCCGAGTCCAAATCAACCTTTCCATCGATCATCACCAACTATCGGCAACCATTTTTACAAACTGGCTTTCATTGGCTATCAAAGTATTCAATAACTTTCCCCTTGCCGATTGGTCCACTCCGATTATTTTGACACGTGCAAAAAACGGTGTCCACACATGCCCCCCAATTTCGGAGTATAAAACCATTAATGCTCCGAAATTTACTCCAGATAACGCTTGCCTTTGCCCAATTACCGTAACTCATTCCCCAAGCCAAAACTTGATTTGTTATCAAATCCAATCAAATCTAATCTTGATCCACGCACTTCAGTAAATATCGCACAATCGCCAACCACTCTTGCCTTGATTGAGATACCAAAACAACAACCCATCGGCAAGATCTTAACATGATAATGCTGCCATTTTAAGAATTAAAATATCATGTATCAATATCCCTTCCAAGTCATGATTACTTGTTATCAACTCATCTGTACAATCCCCTGATTATCGCGCGAATAGTTACCATATCCCCCTGCACCACCTTGACCTATATGCGCGCGTCATAGAGATAAGTCCAAAATACCCTTATTCTGGCCGACTTATAAATAGATTTCTCCGGAACCCTCATTCTCTATCTTCAGCCTCCAATCCTTGGCATTCTCTCTCTCCGGCGGCGACTCCGACGAACAACCGCGCGACCTCAACCAACAAGAACCCTTCTCCGGCGCTAACTTCAAGTTCTCGGCTCGTATCTCCACCTTCCTCAAGACAATGGCCATCAACTTCGACGTCCCCGCGGTTCGCTCCACTTCCACTACCTTTTACTTTGATCTTTTTGCAAATTTATTCAGTTGGTGATTTTTCCTTTCTTCTGTTTTCTGGATTCCATAACCTTAGGAACTGCGCAACAAATTAATTATCCCAACCGATCAGCCACACGTCCAATGCCTTGGACCAATGGGCAACCCAGATCCAACCGATCTGATCAACGCAGAGGTTAACAGAATCCCCTTTAGAGCCCAAAATTTCTCTCTGAACTTGTGGAAAGACACATTCCGATCTTGGCCCAAAACCACCAAAGGGTGGAAAGATTGGTATTTGAGGGTTAATAGATCGATGCAAGTATACTGGGCAGAACGAAAGTTAGACCAATGTATCAGGCTCTCTATTGCCGATATGCAGAAAAATGAATCAATGATAATTGCAGCTGCTTATTTCTGGTCAGATACGACCAATACTTTTATGTTTGGACATGGCCCAGCTACCCCTACCCTTGCCGATGTCCACATGCTTACTGGCTTGGACATCTCAACTGCCGATGAAGGCTCCATCTATGGTAGAAAGCCTGAATATAGAGTGAATACCCGTAACATCGGCGGTTGGACAGGATATATTCAAGAATACCAGAAAACCGGGACACCTAGCCAGAGGGAACATGCCACATTCCTGAATATGTGGTTAGAAAAATTTATCTTCTGTGGTCGATCAGTAGGACCAACCAACGCCTTCCTCCCTGCAGCTGAACTTCTGGCTAATGGCGTAAGGTTTCCTCTTGGCCGATACCTTCTGAGCTCCACTTATCATCTTCTTCACCAAGTGTCTCAGAAACTTCTGCTTGGCGAACCCATCGGCAACCTGGGAGGCCCGTGGTGGTTCATCAACATGTGGCTGAATGCCCATATGCACAAACGTTTGCAATGGGACTTTTTTGCTCAATAATTCCCACGAGAAATTGCCGAAGATTATGTGCTCGGGGATGATGAATCGGCAACACGCTCACCCCTCAATTTTGGTGAAGCCATAATTGTCCTTCCTGGAACAGAAGCCAACGAAGACCAAATCGGCAGATTCTTTCAAAGCTTCTATAATGGTCTTTCTCGTGATCATAGGGCCTGGGTGCCTTATATCGACGAAGAAAACAGATTCCCCCTTCTTTTCAACTTTGCCGATGACACTCTGAATCAAGATAATGAGCTCATGATGGCTATCATCACTCCCAGGGCAATTCCAGTAAACACATTCGGCAGCGGGAAAAACACCAACATTACATATGAATTTTACAACCCATCGGCAGTATCCCGCCAATTGGCTTTTGGGCAACTGCCAATCAAACTCTGCTTTGCCGATGTGATCAAACCCAGGGAAACAATCACCTGCGGAACAGACTGGAACAAGGTAGTACAACTTTCTCCTGATGCCGATACCACAGATGTTGATATATCCACCTGGACACCAATATCTTTCATCACCGAGTCATACAAGCAATGGTGGCGAGAGTGGAAAGAGCAACTGTTCGCGACTTCTGCTCACACATATCGGCACATGATCGATTCTGAATATGCCATCCCTGACGACGCGGTAAGTTTCTTTGAACTCCCTTCTGCTTTTCCTTTCATTTATCAATAACTGACTCCCTTGTAACAGGTTAACCACCCAGCACCATCGGTGAGCAAAAGTGGGAAACCCTTCAACCTTCGGCCTATTTCCCCAACATCGCTGATCGGCTACAACGCTCCCACCTTAGCCGCTTTGACCCACCAGAAGATTCATACCAAGACCATCACTTCTAAGTCCAAATTGGCTATATCCAGGGCTACTCCATCGGCCGCTGCTACAACCTTGGTCAAAGCCTTTAAGGTAACAACCTTGTTTATTTTCACTTATGCCAATCACAAACTATATTAACCTTAATCATCAGGGGGTAAGAGCTGCTACTGGATCATCATCGGCAATTCCGCCGATATCAAGCACCACTCCTTCAGAGGTAGCTTCTTGACTTTACATTTTATCTGTTAAATATCATATCTCACACTTGTTTTACAGCAACAATTGGGTACATCGGCAAACGTACCAGATGCCCAAGCTTCACAACCAACAAGTGTCGATGCCCCCCAGCCAATCGTTGCCGATGTCCAAGCAAAGCGCAAAGCTTCAACAGATACTGAAGCACAGCCAAAACGACAAAGGTCTATGCCGATCCCTACATCTGCCCCAATGTCATCGGTCATCATACCTCAAGAGCCACCACCGATGAAGTCACAGAGGATATCCCATCGGCAAGCTCAGCCGATCCACACGACATACTCCAGGTTGCTTCCTCCAGTCAAGCACAGGAAATTGCCTTGAAACAGGTAAACCGATCAACCTATCTGATTTTACAATACTCATACTTACCCCTGATTGATCTCCTTGTCTTTCTTTCAGGAACAAGATTCCCCGAACAGCCTATTTTCCTTTGCCATTGACATTTCTGACGACGATGGAGAGGAAACAAGTTCTTCCCTTGCACTGGGAACAATATCGGCAGAACTAAATCCAAGTTGGAAACCCTCCTGAACTTGCTACAGCAAAGTACCGCCCAACTGGTAGATGACTCGGACCCCGCAAAGGCAATTTTCAAAACAATTCGTGGCCAGGTCCCTGCCGATGTTGAAGAAATACTCTTCCCAGCAGCTCACTTAGAAAGCCGTCAACTGCAATATCAACGGGCTGCTCAGCGCATTGCCGATAGAGCAGCTCAAGCTCAACTTAAAGGAGAGATGCTACAACTGAAACAAATCGCTGATGAGAAGCACAAGGGCATCGTCAACTTGCAGACTTCGGGTGCTGCACTTAAGCAGAAAATCTTGGATCTATCGGCAAGGAAGGCAGCTCTATTGGCTGAATTGAAAGAAATGATGCAGCCTTAACTCATGCTCAACAAGAAGAAAGCCAGCTACCCAATGCCGTCAAAGCCCTTCAGCAAGAAAGAGATATCCAAGCTCGCAAAGCTTTAGCCATGAAGAAGAAACTCAAGCCTGTGGAGGGTGCTGCCGATGACGATATCAAAGAAATGGAAGAAGCCGACCAGATTCGCCTGCGTGCGATATTAGCTATCCAATCCTTGCTGAACGTGTAATCTTATTTATTGTATCGGCACTTTATGAGACATTGATACCCTTGCATAATTCTAGCCGATAGTACTGTTATCGGCACTTATACTTTTATGCATCTGTCCAGATACTAGGGTAATATTTCTTTAAATATTTTCCATTTAACGCTCTGGGAAACACAACCCCTTCGAGGGTTTCTAAAATATATGCATTACCAGGAATAGACTGATTTATCCGATATGGACCTTCCCAATTAGGAGACCACTTTCCAAACTTTGAACTTTTAGTCCCAATCGGTAAAATCAATTTCCAGACCAGATCTCCATCGGCAAACTCTTTTACTTTCACCTTCTTGTCATACCATCTAGCTACTCTTTTTTTTTCTTCAATACTAACTAAAGCCCTTAACCGATGACCCGCCACATCTTCCAACTCATTTCATAAGAGTATTATACTCATCGGCTGTCAGCTGATTTTGAGAACGTATTCGTCTAGAGCCAACCTTAATTTCCCAAGGCAACACTGCATCGTGTCCATATACTAACTGATAAGGCGTTACTTTGGTTGCACCATGGCATGACATCCGATATGACCACAAGGCTTCATTTAATACTGTATGCCACCTCCTAGGATTTTCTTCAATTTTGCGCTTAATGAGTTTGATGATCCCTTTGTTAGAAGCCTCAGCTTGACCATTAGCTTGAGCATAATATGGAGAAGAATTTAAAATTTTAATTCCCATACCTACAGCAAACTCATCAAATTCTCCTGATGTAAACATAGTACCCTGATCGGTAGTGATAGTCTGAGGAATACCAAATCGGTAAACAATATGCTCTTTCACAAAATCAATCATATTGACCGATGTCACCTTTTTAAAGGAATTGCCTCAACCCACTTTGTGAAATAATCGGTAGCAACCAGAATAAATTTATGTCCTTTACTCGATGGCGGAAATCTGACCAATGAGATCAATAGCCCATCCCCGGAACGGCCATGGTTTGATTATAGGATTCATAGCCGATGCAGGCGCTCTTTGAATATTACCAAACTTTTGACACCCCTGGCATCCCTTAAAATATTTAAAACAATCTTCAAGAATAGTCGGCCAATAGTACCCATTCCTTCTGATCATCCATTTCATCTTGAAAGCCGATTGATGTGCCCCACATACTCCTTCATGAATTTCACCCATCAAGCTTTTCGATTCATCATTGCTAACACATCTGAGTAAAACTCCATCTATAGTTCGATAATATAATTCATCATCGAGGAGCACATATTTGGTAGCTTGGAAACCTTATACGTCTCGACCTTTCTACATGGATCCTTTAAATAATCGACATCTCTTTCCTCCAGTCATCGGTATCAACTGCCGAGTGTAGCAATTCCTGAATAGGCTGGATACCCTGAAGCATGCTGAGCTAGTCGATTAGCTTCCTCATTATGCAATCGAGAGATATGTTCAAGACGAAAATCTCTAAATCCTTTCAACAATTGCAAACATCTTTCATAATACGAAATCAAAGCTTCACTTCGGCATTCATAAATTCCAGCCAATTGATTTATAACTAGCATAGAATCACCAAAGATTTCAACAACATCGGCACGTATCTCCTTCAGCAATTCTAACCCTTTATCAAGGCTTGGTATTCAGCTTGATTATTTGTCGCTGTAGCAACAATCGGCAATGAAAACTCATACTTCTTTCCTGAGGTGAAATAACACAATGCCGATACCTGCTCCTTCACCACATGTGGAACCCATCGAAGAAAAGTGTCCAGGGAGCAATCCCCAAGAATCCACCGTATTACAATGCTGAGTGACAAAATCAGCCATCACTTGCCCTTTAACTGCCTTAGTTGATTTGTAGCGTAGCTCAAATTCTGATAATGCTAAAATCCATTGCCGATTCTACCACTTAATATCGGCATCGACAGCATATACTTGACCACATCGTCTTTGCATATGACCATACACTCGGCAGATAACAAATAATGCCTTAATTTGACACAAGAAAAGTATAAGCACAGACACAATTTCTCGATAGCCGAATACCTCGTCTCAGCATCCACTAATCTTCTGCTCAAATAATAAACAACACGCTCCTTCCCTTCAAATTCTTGAATAAGAGCTGAACCGATAACTGTATCATCAGCTGACAAATACAACCTGAAAGGCTTCCCTGTTGAGGTGGAACTAGCACTGGAGGATTTGATAAATATTTTCTTAATTTCATCAAGGGCTAATTGCTGTTCAACTCCCCATACAAATTCCTGATCAGCTTTTAATTTAAGTAGTGGGCTGAAAGCCTTGATCTTACCCGACAGATTAGATATGAATCTTCTAATGAAATTAATCTTACCGATCAAAGATTGCAATTCAGTCTTATTGGCAGGAGCAATCACCTTGTTAATTGCATCAATAGACTTCCCACTGATTTCAATGCCCCGTTGATGCACCATAAAACCCAAGAATTGTCCTGCCGATACACCGAATGCACATTTATTAGGATTCATCTTCAATCCATGCCTCCTTGTGCACTCCAGTATCTTTCGCAGATCGGCTAAATGTGCTGTGATATCTCCAGACTTAATCACTACATCATCAATGTAGATCTCCACTAATGTGCCGATGTACTCATGAAAAATAAAGTTCATAGCCCTTTGATAAGTAGCACCGGCATTTTTCAAACCAAACGTCATGACTATCCACTCGAACAACCCCACACCTGGACATCTGAAAGCAGTCTTGGGAATATCTCCTCAGCCATGAATATTTGATTGTAACCTGCATTACCATCCATGAAGATAATTTGATGTCCAGCCGCAGCATCAATCAACAAATCAGCAATCGGCATTGGATAGCCATCCATCGGTGTGGCTTTGTTGAGATTCCTGAAATCAATACAAACACGAAGTTTTCCCATTTTTCTTATAAACAGGAACCACATTAGAGATCCACTCTGCGTATCGACATTGCCGAATAAACTTTGCTTCAATTAATTTAGTTATTTCGGCCTTAATGTCAGGAAGTACATTAGGGTTGCATCGGCGCGCTGGCTGCTGATGTGGCCGAAATCCAGATTTGATAGGTAACCGATGTTCAACTATCGATCGGTCTAATCCAGGCATCTCAGTATAATCCCAAGCAAAACAATCTTTATATTCTTTTAACAAATCTGTTATTCGCTGCTTACACTTGGAATCTAACTTAGCACTAATAAAAGTAGGTCTTGACCTATCACCATCATATCTACTTCTACTAAATCATCTGCCGATGTGAACCCTTGACCTAATTTTCCATCATCGGCAAACCTATCCATTAAAACTCCTCTTCAGAACCGACTGCTTGGATCGGTGGAATTTCATAATCAGCAACTCTAAGGAACTCTTTTTCCCAAGCTTCTCCTGATATGCATTTAGTTCGCTCATAAGTATCTGATTCTGCCGATGCGATGATATAAGAAGAATCACCAGGGACGACCTCAATCTTATCCCCAATCCACTGTACGAGGCATTGATGCATTGTAGAAGGAACACAACAATTAGCATGAATCCAATCCCTCCCTAGAAGCAGATTATATGCACCCTTGCCGTTGATAACAAAGAACGTCGTTGGCAAGGTTTTGCTGCCGATGGTCAATTCAACGCACACTGCCCCTTTAGCCGGTGACACATTGCCTTCAAAATCTTTCAACATCATATCGGTTTTGGTCAAGTCTTGATCTCCCTTACCAAGTTTCCGATACATCACGTAAGGCATAATATTAATCGCAGCCCCTCCATCAATAAGTACCTTAGACACAGGCTGCCCATCAACTCTGCCCTTCACAAATAAAGCCTTAAGATGCTGTCTCTCGTCATCGGTAGGTTTCTCAAAAACAGCCATCATTGGATCTAGTGTTACTGAGCTACTTGATCAGAGAGAACAACTTCTTCCTCATTATCAGATAGTGCCAAAAACTCCATCGGCAACATGAATACCATATTAACATCTGCCGATGGACCCTTATTTTTGTGTTTTACCTGCCACTGCTGATGACCAGGCCTTTCATTGGAGGAATTTTCCTCTTGGTATAAATCCTCCTGACGCTCACGTTGCATCCTCCTTCTCTGCGTCTTTGTCAGACCCTCTGGGCACCATCGAGGAAACTTGGTTTTCCAAACCGGCTGATAACAAGTCCTAGTTGGTTCTACGACGTATATTAGGGTCCCTGTAGAATATTTCCTCATCGGGAACTCTTGCGTTTGCCATCTCCTCAAGCTCCTCTTGATTCCTTGGAAAATATCCAGCGCGTTTACCAAGCCTCTCATGTACACTAAGTCTGCCCCCCAGCCGATCATGCACTGATGCTCTGCCTCTGATCGGCTCATTGATAGACAAACCCTGATTACCAGTTGAAACCTCCTTTCTGACGATTGACTCCGTAATAACCATTACACTCAGGGCAATTTTCAACAGTTGGCAATTTAATACCTTCTTCCCAGCAATGGATGAAAACGGACATCTCCAATGATCTTTATGTCGATTCCATTCTTCCTGACGTCTCATTTCTTGCTGTTGTCGATATCGGTCATTACGTTGACGCCAACCCTCCTGCTGCCTTCGATGAGTAATCACAATGCCAGGTCGAGGAGGTTTTTGGAACTACTGCTTTCTCCTAGCAAACCCTTACTTTTGCATCATCGGTAGTTATCCGATGTTGGGGGTACTGACGCGTTTTTCTCAGCAGCCTCTGACGTCAATACCTTGGTCTTTCCTTTGGCATCCAACATATTTGCTGGAAAAGGGTGTTGATCAATTTTCATCGGCTTCTGGGCTTGGAAGTACCAAACTTAATTCTCCCAGATTCAATAGCCGATTGTAACTGTTGCCTGAATACCTTGCACTCATTTGTACTGTGTGAAGTTGCATTGTGCCATTTGCAGTACAAATCTTCTTCAACTCTTCTGCCGATGGGATCACATGATTAGGTGACAGCTTAATTTGGCCCTCTTGAAGCAGAAGATCAAATATTTTATCGGCCTTGGTGATATCAAAGGTAAACTTTTCTGGCTCTTTTTGACCAAAGGGACATGATATCGGCTTTTTATTCTTAACCCACTCAGCTAAGCCGATAACTGGTTCTTCATCAGAGTCAGAATCTCCTACTTCTTCAACAAATGATACCTTTTTACTCCAGTTCTTTTTAGGTTCAAAAACCCTAGTATCTTGATCAGAGATCCTTTGCACAAGATGACTGAGGCTTTCAAACTCCTGAGAAGCATATCTGTCTTAAGATGTGGCAATAACCCTTGGAAAGCCAGATCGGCAAGCTGCCGATCATCCAGCACCAGGCTGTAGCACTTATTTTTTACATCTCGTAGCCTTTGTACAAAGCTCTCTACCGATTCATCATTACGCTGTCTCAATTTTACTAAATCGGTAAGCTTCTTTTCATGGATTCCAGCAAAGAAATACTTATGGAATTGTTTTTCTAGATCAACCCAAGTAATAATAGAATTTGGTGGTAATGAAATGAACCATGTAAATGCTGATCCAGACAAAGATGATGAAAATAATCGAACTCTTAATTCATCTCTGTTAGCTGCCTCTCCACATTGAATAATGAAGCGATTGACATGTTCCATTGTTGATGTATCATCTTGCCCAGAGAATTTAGTGAAATCCGGTACCTTGTACCGATTTGGGAGAGGAATTAAATCGTATGCAGGAGGGTATGGAGTCCGATAAGAATAAGTATTGACCTTGGGCTTTATCCCAAACTGATCCTTCATAATTTCTGCTATCTTATCGGCCCAAAAAGCATCAGCCTCCTGCTGACGAACTGGTTGAATTTCTACAGGAGGTGCCTGCTGACATCCCTCCACATATCTTTGTGGCCCACGATCTCCAGCAATCGGCATATTTGCCGTTACTTGTGGTCCATTAGCCTGTTGGAAAGGATTCATCGGCTGGGCTGCCGATGCTTGATTCTGGAAACCAGCTTGCATATGACCTTGTTGAATCCCTGCAACCTGCTGATTTCGCGATGGCTGGTAATTTGCTGATATTGTTGGATAATTATAACGGTTTGAGGCATGAACTGAACCCCAGTTTGACTCATAGCAGGGGCTTTCTGCTGCATCGGCAGTAAGCTCGCCGATGGACTTGAATTGAATGTTTGAACCATAGGCATCTGGAAACCTCCTGGAGTTGGTTGCACAGAAGTAGTTGCGGCATATTGAGGCACTTGAGCCATCGGCGAAACGGCCGATGGTATAGGCGCTCTTCCTACTGCATCAAACACTTGAGGTAATCTAGGATTGAAAGCAGATGACTCTGGAGGCATGCCATATCCCCACCAATTAGTAGGAATCTGGTTATTCTGAGACACAGGGCCTGACATAGCTGATGCCGATAGATCTGTATTAAGCTGAACTCGCCCTCCTGGTAGTACCTGATCTGATTGTATCGGTGTAGATGTAGATTGATATTAGGTGAGCCTGCCAATACTGGAGGGGAAGTAACTTCTGTACCCACAACGGCCGAAGGAGCCGATGGAGTTTTGACAGATGCCGGCTCTGGTTGATGATAGGCAGGCCCAACGTAATGTGGTGCCGCTTGTCCTTCTTTGAGAGTTCGAACCACAGCATTATGAACAGTATTGGACAGCACATTGGAATGATTAATCAAAGCATGATTTACTGCAGAATTAACCATCTCTTGAAGTTTACCAGGATTGGAGTCAAAGGTAACACTGCCGAGGCAACGGCAAATCTTGCTTCTGGATGACTTGTCCACTCTTGTTCAAGCTAAACGATCTCAGACAAAGCTGCTTGTATTCTTCTACAGCCTTTTCCATAGCCTGCCTCTGTTCTTCCTTGAGATCTTCTTCTGATACTGCGATAATGTTCCCTGAATCGATCTCGGGATTGAACATATTGATTGATTGGTCCCAGGGCGTGCCAAAAGATGTGTTGATGCAAAAGTGGATCTGCAAACACAAAGGGCTAATACCCGAATCGATATCCAAAGCGTGCCAGTCGATTTGACCTGCTAATCGACAAGGATGAAGATACGAACACTTTGGTCCTGACAACAGCGATACGCCCGGAAGTCACGGCCAAGAGGTGCTCACGCGGAACTCGAGAATCGCCGAAGGTCGCACTGAAACGATGCAGCTCGCCGAATCAATGAGAACTCGTAAAAAGGAAAAATATGCAAATTGACGAAGTCGCCGAAAAGTAAGTAGATGCAAATAGGAGTAAAAATTGGTTTTGATATTGATTGATATATCTATTACATTGCCCCTTACTCCATATTTATACCCTGATCTAAAGAGACACAACCAAACACAACTAGGACACCAATCCCATATCTAAGGAAACACGTGACTCTTACATGAATCATACTAACAAATATAGAAAAGGAAATCAACTCCTATCTATTTCCCTGTCCGCCTCAATTACGATGGAAATCTCAGTCCTCCTTCCCATCGGCATACTCCCTTTCATCGGCAGTAGTCTTCAAGTCTTCCTTCATCGGCATACTCCCTGTTTCATCGGCAAGTAGTCTTCAAGTCCTTCATCGGCATACTCCCTTCATCGGCAGCAGTCGTCAAGTCTTCCTTCATCGGCATACTCCCTGTCTCATCGGCAGTAGTCTTCAAGCCTCCTTTCATCGGCATCGACAACAACTCCTCCAACCTCATCGGCAACGCCCGAGTCCAAATCAACCTTTCCATCGATCATCACCAACTATCGGCAACCATTTTTACAAACTGGCTTTCATTGGCTATCAAAGTATTCAATAACTTTCCCCTTGCCGATTGGTCCACTCCGATTATTTTGACACGTGCAAAAAACGGTGTCAACAACCACCCACCAAGAATGGCAGGAGCCTAGGTTAGCAGTTACTGCCTGAACACTAAGGGTTTTCCCAAAATCCTGTATGCCACCCTATAAAAACTCAGGGTGAAAGATCGTCCTGAGTATGAGGGCCGTGAGTATGAAAAGCATGGCACAGAGTGGTGTGAAGTTACCATCTATATTGGAAAGAGTGAGGAGTTTCCTGACATCACTAAAGCCAAGAATGTGACCACAACCAGGTTTTGCTTCGTCGACACCTACTAAGTGGTGGCCCGCAAAGCCTTGCGGCACCTTTGCTAGATCTATGAAGAGCCCATTGCTCATACCCCCATGAGGTTCTTTCCACCTTTGGAAAGAATCGATGGGTATGGAGAACTTGCATGGAGGCTTTTGCAAGGGCGGGATGCGCAAGAAGACCGTCCAACTATGGTGCACTTGACCACGTATCTGCTTGCTCTGGATGAGCAGTACGACTGATAAGCCTTGGAGCTAAGGAAGTGCCTTCGGTGAGCCGAGGAAGCCGAGATCTTCTCTAGGATGCTCTAGGTGCAGCTTACTGAAGCACATGCTAGTGTGGCAGCCGCAGAGAGTCAGGAGACTGCCATGTCAAAAGCCCTAAAGGAGGCTAAAGATCAGCATGCCCATAAGCTTGGAGAGGCCTACCTTGTCACCAAGGCTAAATGTAGGATGATGGCCGTTGAAAGGCGGGATCCCATGATCTTGGAGAGAATCCCTATCTACCCACTAGAAAGAAGGAGAACCGGTGTTCCAGTACCGCCAGCACCCCCACCCTCAGAACTATCAAAAGTAGAACCCTTATTTCCCCTCACTCAACCACTGCCTAGAGAGGAGGCAGATCCATAGTCTAGGCGGTAGAAGAATCCGTTGAGCCCAGGAATGAAGATGTGTGATCCAACAAAGTAGATTAGTTGCCTTGGGAAGATATACCCATAGTTAGTGGTGTCTTTCATCACTATCCTCCTGTATTGTAATCTTTTCATTGTATTTCATTCGTAGTTGTTGAGATCATCTGGTCGTAAGGAAGGTGAAGATGTGCCAAGTGGTAGAGTGAGTGCCTGTATGTTGTACCTACATATGAACGTCTGGAATGTGCATATCATTTATTTTGCTGTGTTTATTGCGTCCATCTACCCTTAGGTCTCGTTGGACATGCTTAGGGTTTTCAAGGGCGACGATAAGTGGGTTGCAACAAAGCCACCATTCAGATGCCAATAGATCGATCATGATGGGATAACAAAGGATACTATATCAACTAATTATGGATGTCCTAGCAGAGCACTTGAATCTCTTTAAATCAAATCCATTGTGGAATTTAAATTTCCTTGTCCCTTGTTGCGAAAGGAACCATTGTTGTTTCAATCTTTCCTTGCAATACTCCTCTGATTCTATGGTCTATGACCCCACTGCCTTCATTGCATGTAAGTTGGTAATAGTTGCCTGGTTAATAGCTTGTGGTGCCGTGACAAAACCAAGGGCCCCTGTGGAACAGCTACCACATGGTAATGCTGCTCGGCACGTGCTAGTATCGAGGTTGTTGACCAAACACCTTTACCAAGTTACACTGTCGTACCGCTTTTGATACAAAATATTCTTCTTGGAAATATTCGTGTGTTTGAACGGGAAATCCACAACGAGTTGATGAAATAGTGTTCCCCCAAAGTAAACAAGAGAATGTGGTTTTGGAGGAAGCATGTATGTTGCGATCTTAGTTCGTACAAAAGGTTGACACATATGGTAAACAAGGAAGGGAAGGAAAAGAAAAACAACAAAGAAAAGTTAGCCCTTGGGTAGTAGTGAGTGATTGGAAAAGCCTGAGTGGATGTCATGTCCTAAGCACTGTGCCCAGGTCGCCCACACTATGCGCACTAGGTCACTATTGCCACATGCCCTCTAGACGCCGTCAGTGTCAGGGACCACTCGCACCCTGTCCTCATGTAACCACGACATTATGCCGCATCCATCGTACTCGTGCACTGTGCGTTTCCCTTTTTCTCGGCATCCTATCGGCTCTTGATCCTCACCCTCATTCCTGTACTAGACCCCCTCCTGTTTTCCTCTTTTGAGGACACGGCCACCCGCATGCCTCCCTCATCGAGCGAACCCTCTCCTCTCCTTTTTCCTCCCTCCACTCAAGCTCATGCTGGGAGCGCACCATAGCCAACGCTGCACCACCACCTCCATCCACCAAGCTATAAGATGCCACCTTGTGCACCTCTCTTTCATCCTCATCCCCCTCACATCCAAAGCAAAGCTATGAGATCTAGTCATCATCTGTGGAACTTGGTTCATCAGTCCAAGGTGATTGTGTAATCTAAGAAGAAGAAGGGATCTGGTTTATGTCGAAGAAGTTCAAGTCTACTTTTGGTTTGTTTGGTCTTAGGGTTCACGATGTTTGAGTTCTCAGTCTCCTGTTTCTAGATATGTTGGACATACGCCATGTCATTAAAGTAATCCTGCTCCCTCTGTAACTCTAATAACATTGTTATATTCCACTGTTATAACAAATTGAGGTATTATCCTGGTACTATAATAAAGTGATGTAAGAAATGACTTAAGAATGTTGTAACCTTTATTCTCTCATTTATGATCCTGATGGAAAATATGGATTTTTGAGTTCTCTCTTAGGGTGTGCTTGATGAAACTATATAGTTTAGTGTCCTCTCTTGAGTACTTAGTGTCTAATGGAAGACAAGTACTCTTGGGAGACATTGGATTAGGCGGTTTTGCCACACTGATCTTGTTGGGCATGTATTCAAAAGCCTCCTTTGATGACCACCCCAAAGCGATCGGTAGTCCCAAGCCATCTTGAGTACCCAAATCAGAGGCACTGGGGTTGACACCTAGGCTAGGAACTAGAGAAACATGGTGAAAGGTCCCTATGTGGTTTTCATAATTGAGTGACAACCTAGGTGAACTAATTATGTTTATATGAGATACACAGGTGATTAGTCCACAGGTACATGTGCATGAGCAACATATGCCATGAAGGTGGAAATGGCTCAGAGATCTTGCAAAACTCACACATGTGATGATGAAGGAGCTCATTGTACATGAGACATGACATTGAGTCATGTGATCAAGGTGGAGAAGATCAAGACATGACTTGGCTTGATGGACCGGTTGCAAGCGTGAAGGGCAAGTCGGAGGCTTTGGAGCGATAGACCGCGTGGCGGTGAAGCTTGAGCAAGACTTGGCGCCAGTGAAAAGCAAGTGAAGTCAAGATCGATGAACCAATATGATCATGTGATGATATGAAGTGGATCATATCATTGTTGATCGTGTTGGTGCATGTGTTGCATCGACATTGGATGAGATGGAATGGAATGCGCAAGGCAAAGGTATAATCTAGGGCATTTCATTTCACCGGTCATAGATGTATAGAGAAGTTGATGACCAGGTTTAGGATAGATGGCCATACTATCAAGAGGGGCAAACTTGTTTGTATATTGGTCATCTAGTGCCACTCGAGTGATCTAACTTTGCATTGTCGCTAGGATCGAGTGGCGCCACAAGTTGAGTGGTTAACTCCTTGAAAAATGTTTGTTAAAAGCTAACACACGTGCACAAGGTGTTGTACACTTGGTGGTGTTGGCACATTTGCAAAGGAGAAGTTAGTGAAGAAAAGGAGTTGAATGCGCTGGTCATGGGGTGACCGGATGCGTCTAACATGAGGACCAGACACGTCCGGTATTCCTGACATGACCAAACACGTCCGATATTGATACCAGACGCATCCGGTATTCTAGCTAGGCATGGGCAGAGTTGCCGAAGTGACCGGACTTTGTCTCATAGTAGTGACCAGACATTGAGAAATCACTGTTTAGCGTCATGTCGTGGTGACGTGGGGCGTGGGTGTTGGTCCACAAAGGACCGGATGTAGGGCCACATCCGATCGGCCACACCGGACGCATCCATCAGAGTTGAGCAGCTCTGGAAGCTCTCTGGGCTCGACCAGATGTTGCCCATCCCACATCTAGTTGGTCACATCGGACGCATCCGGTCAGAGTTGAGTGGCTCTAGGAGCTCTCTGGACTCGATTGGACGTTGCCCGTCCTATGTCCGGTCGGCATACCGGACGTGTCCGATTGCCGTTGGATGGCAATGGCTATTTCATTTGAATGGGACATGTGGCGGTCAAGCAATGATCGGACACATCGATCGGACATGTCCGATCACCACACTGGACGCGTCCGGTGCACATGACCTGCGTGTCCGGTCGTCCTGAGTTTTGCCCAGTGAAGGAGTAACGGCTAGTTTAGCCCATGGGGCTATAAATAGAAGGGGGTCTCGGCCATGGCTAGGGCTGAGCACCTTGGGGGACTTTGTGTCCATGCTTGAGAGTGCTTAGGAGCCCTTCATCTCACATATGCTTGATAGTAATCATCCGATTGTGTGAGAGATCGATTCTAGTATGATTGCATCATGAGGTTGCATCGTGTGGCACTAGGTGGTCATCTTGTAAGCCGGTAGTGCTTGTTCCTCTTGGAGGTTGCCACATCCTAGATGGCTTGGTGGTGGTCTCTGTCAAAGCTTGCAAGAAGCTTGTGTGATGCTCTAGAGAGGAGCTTTGTGAGGGGCATTGTGCTCGCCCCACGGGAGCCACGAAGAGCAACTTTAGTTGAGCATGTCATTGAGCCACCCTCACTTTCACGGTAGGTTCTTGTGGTGCCCAACATACGGGCTTGGCGAGTGATGCCAATTAGCCGCCGAACCACCAAGTAAGCGGTTGACATAACAGGGACGTAGCGTGTTGGCAAGCACGTGAACCTCGGGAGAAAATTTACCGTGTCAACATTGTTCATCCCGTTGGTTTGCAATCCCCTTACACAAGCTTATAATTACTTTCACATACATTGTGCTTGTGTAGTTGCTCTTGTAATTAGTTAGCTTGTGTAGCTCACTAGTTATCTTATTGCTTGGGTAGCATAGAAGTAGCTCCCTTGCGTGGCTAATTTGGTTTGTGTAACATTATTAGTCACATTGCTTAGTTTATGTAGCTAAGTCTTTGCGCTCTCTAATTTGGCATTGGTTGCCTTGTTATTGAGCATTGCTAGCAAGGTTTTTTTAGGCGCTAGGCGTTTTCAAGGCGGTGACCCCTCGCCTAGCGCCTAGGCATGCCTAGGCGTGCCTAGGCGTTTTCTAGGCGTTTTCTAGGCGTTTTTCCCTTTTTGTATTTCAGCATATATATATAGCTGAATAAATTATATAAATAATTAAATATAGTAGCAGAGTGAATAGTATAAAAGGAAATAAGGTCCAATAGACATACCTTAGTTGATACAAAAGTGACATTCATGCTTAGTTCATACATTGATACATAGTTGATAGTTCATACAATACAAATGTGATGTTCCTACAGCAATACAATGGACCATATCAGTAGTTAAAATGTTAAATACAAATGGACAGCAGACCATATGAACAATACATGTTAAAAGATACAGGTTAGATACTTATCTGAATGATCTTAGCCTTCTCCTATCCATCAGACATTATCAGCACTCAGCAGCAAAGGAAAGCCATTTCAGAACACAAACATGTAGGGATAACAGTAGCAGCAAAGAAAATTAAATGCATAGCAGACCAGTAGGACAATACAACACATAATTTAGTTCTCAAAACACAAAAGTACAGAACACAGGCACAGACTGCAGGAGTTCTAAGTTCATAAGTTAAAAGATACAATTAAAAGATAAACATGACATGATAAAGCCCCACTGCCATATCTTCTTCAATAGGGTTCCATATATTCATCCTCATCTTCATCAAACTCTTCTTCTTCGGAGTCAAATTCTTCTCCTTCATAAAGCTGTCTCACTCTTGCACTTCTACGCAGCTGAAGTTGTTGGTCTGCTCCCACTGCTTCTACAATAACAGACCAAGGTATCCCTGTACCTTCCATCTCCTCATCTTCCTCATCTCTATAGACAACTGTTGCACATTCATCTCCATCCTCATACAGAAAACCCTGAGCTTCAGTTGTGTCACTAGACAAGAGAACATCAGTGGTTTTCTTTGACACTATCCTTTCTTTCTTATTAATCAACTTGGAGTTGAATTGAATAAAGACCAATTTGTTGAGTCGGGTTATAGTAAGCCTATTTCTCTTCTTAGTGTGTACCTACAAATTAAACAATAGAGCATATAAATATTTCCATTCCTGTAAGTTTACTACTGAAATCTGGACATTAGATAGAGAGTAACCATTTCAAATGTACTCCAATTTCTTTCACAGCCTGAAGAGCTTGATGTCAGAGATAGGATCCTTGTTGCCATCTTCTGTAAAGCTGGTGTTTCAGTTCCATACAACCGCCACCAAGATGCTGAAATAAATGAGCCATGTAATGTCAGTTACAAACTTACAATAGAATAATAGATGCAAATAGATAACAGCCATGTAATATGAGTTACCTCTACCTGGGTTGTAATCATATTTTTCACAAGCCTTTGCAAGCTTCTTGTTAAATGGTCCTTCTCTATCCTGGAACTTCTTTAGTTCATGGTTGGCAGTCTGATCTTGCTTGTCCTCATCATCATTATAAAAAGTCTCTACACAACTAATAAATCCTTCTGTTATTGTTGGCTCATCAAAGATTGATGGGTTAGCATAGCTGTAGTATGGATTCAGCAGATAGGCAGTCAAATGCAATGGAGAATCAAGTCTTCCTTTCATCTTCTTGTCAATAATAGCAATAACTTCCTTGTAGCGGGTCTCAACATTGCCATAGGCTTCCTTGATCTCTCTTTTTGCCTTCAGTAGTTCTCCATATAGGAAACCCATTGATGGCTTCACATCCCCATCAACCAAACGAAGAACTTTGACCAATGGCTCAAAAACACTCAAACACAACTTCACATCCTTCCAAAAGGTTGGACTCAATATGGTTGCTGTTGCATCTTTTCCCTTTTTTGACTTCACATCCTTCAATGTGTCCCACCTACTATGAACCACCATCTTTCTTAGTTGGTCCTTCTTCTCTAGCATGCTGTTCAAAGTGAGAAAAGCTGAAGCAAACCTAGTCACCCCTGGCCTTATTATCTCTTTCCCCTCTGTGAAGTGTCTCAAGCACTCTAATGTTCTTGTGTGCCCATAGACAAATATGGTGAATGCCTTTGCTTGGTCAATCACCTTCTTGAACCGTGGTATGTTGCCAATTCCTTGGAGCATCAAATTGATTGTGTGAGTTGCACAAGAGGTCCAAAAGATGTTTGGTCTCTTCTCAGCCAATAGCTTCTTTGCGCCCATGTTGTTAGAAGCATTGTCTGTCACTACTTGCACCACATGATCCTGACCAATGTCTTCAATAGCTTTGTCTACTAGTTCAAAGATGACTTCACTTGTGTGTGACACATCTGACATCTCTTTTGAGCTGATAAAACTAGATCCATCAGCACAATTAGTGCACAGGTTCATTATGCTTCTCCTCTTCCTATCTGACCAAGCATCAGTCATAATAGAGCACCCATTCTTCACCTTCTCAGCATCACGTTCTTGCAGCAAACTCTTGGTTCTTGCATATTCTTCATCTAGCAAACTCTCTCGCAGATCACGCTGAGATGGAGGTTCCAGTCCAGAACCAAACTGTCCAATTGCTTCACACATTTGCTTGAACTCATCATTGTCACAAGCGTTGAATGGTACGGCTACAAATGATACAAAAAAGTGTAATTAGTGTTCAGTTCAGGCATGTATTCAAATCTGAAATGTAAAACAGAAATGCATAATAGTAAATTACCATGGTTATAGACCCATCTTGCAATATATTTATGCACCTCATGTGTTCTTTGTTTCCAAAGTTCCTTGTTCAGCTTCTGTTGCTGCAAAGATTCAGATTTTGTTGCTTTAGGATCAATAGCACGTGTCCACTTATCAATGGGTCCTAATTTGTGAGGCTCTGAACTTCCAACACAAGTCACTTCATCATCCTCTGTTCCAACCCGAGAAACATTCACTTCTTCTCTAAGCTCTAGTTCACGAGCAGCCTGCTGCTTCCTCTTCTTTTTTGCATCTTCTAGCGATTTCTTGCACTTCTCTTTAGCCTCATCTGTGCTCTTTCTGCATTTCTTCGCATTTGTTCCAACATTGGCCACATGTTCCTTCAACCGATGGATCCCTCCTTGGCTCCGATGACCACAGAACTTGCACTCAACCTTGTCCTTATTGTTTGGATCCACCAGAAACCCATACTCCCATCCCACATCATCTGAATTCCTTTTCAGGACATTCACTTCCTCCGGAGCAACTTCTTGCTCCGACATTCTACATGAAGAGAATGCAGAGGCATATGAAACTATAATTCTACAAACATGCAAAGGCATATAACAGCAATTCAAGAAATTAAGCTGCAATCTACAAACATGCAGATAGTAGGTACACAACAGACATCAATCATTCAGATTTCAGGCATATTAGATAGCAGATGTTAGTACATCACAGATGCAGATAATAGATGCTAGATACAGAGCAAGAACAACAGGCATTCAGGCATATTATATAGCATCAACCAGATGTCCAAAGGTAGTAGGTAAACAGCAGCAGCACACAGGCACACCGCACACAGCAGAACAGCACAGGCGTACAGAGCAGGAAGATGGAAGGGAGCAGTCGAGCAGAGGAGAGAGGAGCAGGGGGTGGGTAGACCTCACCTTGGGCTTGTGGAAGGCCGAAGGCAGCGATGAGGACCTCTGGACTCAGTGACTCCCTCCCCTGGTGGGCTCGAGGAGGAGCTCTGGACTCGCCTCCACCCTTCCCTGCAACGAGCCTCGGCGGGACACCAATTTCGCCGGTGCTACGGGTGGCGACCGGCAGGAGAGATGAAGACCGGCGGCAGACAGCAGTGAGGATCTCCTTCTCCTATTCTCCTCTCTCTCTCTATGTCTCTGTCTCTCTCTAATCCGGCGCTCTGCTCTTTTCCTTCCCGCACAGCTGCTTTCTTTCCCGCGCTGTCGCCCGCTCTCGCGCATGCGCGCTCCCGCCCGCTCTCGCGCGTGCGCGCTCCAGCCCGCGAAAACAGAGTCCCGCGCCCGCGCGCTCCCGCCTAGCCGCCGCCTCGTCCGCCTACTCGCCGCCCAGGCGCTGCGGAGGCGTCGCGGAACGCCGCGGAGGCACGCGGAACGCCGCGGAGGCACGCGGACCGCCTAGATGTACGCCTACCCCCGTAGGCGCCGCGGTAGGCCTCCGCCCAGTGCCTAGTCGCGCCTAGGCGACCGTGGAATCTCGCCTTGCCGAACATTGATTGCTAGTGAGCTTAGGAGCTTTGTGCTTTTGCTTACTAGAATTATGTAGGAGCTCCTCGGTGTGCAAAATACTAGTGGCATAGGTTTGTGTGACCTTGCTCCTAGAATTGGATAGTTGAGCTTGTGTAGGAGCTCCTCAGTGTGCAAAATACTAGTGGCATAGGTTTGTGTGACCTTGCTCCTAGGATTGGATAGTTGAGCTCTACCTAGCTTGGCACCTTGAGCTAGGTCTCTCATTTGTGGTCTTTACCGACCCGAGAGGATGGAGACTTATGGGCTAGATGTTTATTTGCCCTCAAATGTGGTGGATGGTAGATGTAGGTTTTTCTCATGTGTTGGATGAAGATAATCTAATTCAAGTACAAGAAAATGCCTAGATCTTGACATCCAAGCTACTAACATCATGTATAGATCTTTGCATGACAACATCTTTGGAGAGATCATAGACATGAAGACCACCCATGAGATATGGAGTTATCTCAATGAGAAATATGGGACGGTTTTTGATGATGATGATGAGCCCAAGAAAGAGGCACATGAGGATGTTGAGCATAGCCACAATTCGGTAATTGTGGAAGATTACTCCACCTCATAGTCAAGTGATGATGATGATGATCATACCACAAAGTCACTTGACAAGATTGATGATGGTGCCACAAGTGATGCTACTCCATGCACACTTGATGATGATAATGATGGATCATGCTCGGGCTGTGAGAGTGATGTTTCTTCAAGCTCTCCAACTACATCACATTGCTTCATGTCACAAGGTGACACTAAGGTATCTAATGCAAATGTGATTGATCTTGATTTATATGAGGAGCTTCTAGATAGATATGGTTGCATGATCAAGGCTTTAGAAAAAGAGATGGCTAAAACTGAGAAATTAAAAAATGAAAATTCTTTTCTAAAGAACACATGTGAACGACAAAAGCATCTACTTTATGTTACTACTTATTCACATGAGGAGCTAAAATTGGCTCATTAGGAACTAAGTATTGCTCATGATAACTTGGTACAAGACCATTCTTTTCTCACTAAGGAGCTTTCCAATGGAAAAACTAAAACTAGTGAAAGTTCATCATATGGGTCAATTGATCAATCACATATTGTTGCTAACCCTTGTGATGTAGGCAAGAAGCATGTATCCACCTCTTGTGATGATTTATTAGAAATACCATGTTCTTCGCATATAGATGCTTGTTCTACTTCTATGTCTTGTGAGACTAATATTTTAAAGGAGAACAATAAGCTCAAAAATAAAGTGAAGAATTTGAGCAACAAGTTAGAAAGGTGCTACAACTCAAAAATCACCTTTGAGCACATGTTAAAGACTCAAAGAAACTATGGTGACAAGTGTGGCCTTGGCTTCAAGAAGATGATGACAAAATATGAAAGAAAGAGAGAAAGAAAGATGAAGAAGCTACAACAAAGAAAGCTCTCTCATACCATATGCTATCGGTGTCATGAAGTGGGACACCTTGCAAATGGTTGCCCTAACATTGAGAAGCTCAAGAAGATAAAAGAAGAAGAGAGGCTCAAGCATGTGAAGTGCTTCAAGTGCCACACTTGAGGTCATCTTACCTTAATGTGCCCAACCAAGCAATTGGTGAAGCAACTAGAAGAGCCTGAACCAAAGCCACAAGTTGAGCAAGAGAAGACACCCCAAAAGCAAATCAAGATCTATCATGAAGATGGTGGTGACTTGATGATGATGAAGAAGAAAACAAGAAGGGGTGGAAAGGTAAGGCATCCAATGCAAACTCAAGATGCCAAGATGATGAGCAAGACATAAGATGGAAAGAAAGTCTATGCTCACATCAAGTGCTTCAAGTGTGAAAATACAGGACACTTTGCCTCTAAGTGTCCTACCAATCTTGAGAAGAAGGCTCAAGCAATCCATGAGAGGCAAAGTAATGGGAAGCACCACATGAGCAAGAGAAGGCTCAATCAAAGACAAAATGCTACTCATGCCGGGAAAGGTGACACATGGCACATTCATGTTCCCTAGGTAACACTCCTAAGCTTATTTCAATTAATGATGATTCTATGCTTAGAAAGGATGGCAATGGTACCTCATTGGTTGGAATTGCAAAACATCCCGCTACTCATACTAAGGCTTTGCCTAAGTATGTTGCTCCTAACTTGAGAGGATCCAAAATTGTTTGGGTACCATCAAAAAGTGGATAATTGTTTGTAGGTACCAATGGCATTGGAGGCTTGGTTCAAATGGTATTCATCTTGTTGATTATGTAGTTGAGCCAAGTAATGAAGCTTAGTGCACATCCTATCCCAATGCCAAGCCAAGAATTAGTGAAGTCCAAAAGTGCTACAACATACAAGTGTCATATTCAAGTTGTGGATGATTTATTGGATATATATATTTGATGGTTTGCAAGAATTTGAGTTGAAGCTTGCAAATTGTATGATCATAAGCTAACTAAGGTATATCTCTTGTTGATCATTTCATTTGGGTGCATATGAGTTGATTGAGTTGGATAAATATGCAATGTTGCTTGCTATAAGATGATTGAATGGATAAATTGCTTAGTAATCAAGTTTGGATTGATTTGTGCTAGATAAGTTCATAAGATAACATTTAATAAGTGGATTGATTGGATTTATGTCTTATGAAAGTATTCAAACAAGTTAATTTTAAGTTTGATTCACATTTGATGAAGTATAGCTCATGTGAAGAAATCTATCCTATAATTGAAAATTTGAGCCAGCTGTGATCTTAGCCATGATAGAGTGATCAAAACTTATTGGATTGGCATAAAAATTGGTGTACATGATCTAGACTTATGGTATAAGATGTTGTACAAATTTTATGAGAATTGGATAAAAATACTTTGGTTTTGGAGTAGATCTTGTCAGCTATAGTGTAGCAGTTTTTAGCATGTAGCAGTGGTGGAAGAATTGAAATTTGGTAGTAATCTAGAATTCAAATGAAGCTCAAATTTTTACAGCTACTATATAACTTAGTTATGCACATCTCCACCAAATTTCGTGGTATTTGGATTTGTACTTTGGGAGATGCGCATTCTTCTTTGAAGAGTATAAAATCTGCAAGAAAAGTAACAAATATTGGATTGATCGAGAGTCACTTTGATTGAAAGGTCCTTAAGTTGGAAACATGTTTATAAGTAATTGAGGCACCTAAGTTTGGTTTTGATATGATCTAAAAGCATGACAAGCAAAGAGTACAAGGCTATTTGATTGTGAAGTGTACTTTGCACACATTCGTTACTCAAATTGAAAGATCAAGATCAAACTTAAGATGATGATGAAGTTTAAGTTCACGTGATGATTGGAGATCATTTGGTTAAAAGAAAAGGACTTAAACAAGAAGAAAGAAATGGACTTAAAGAAGGAATAAAGGTTACTCATCAAGTTAAGTCCATCACTTGGATCAATCAATCAAGTTATTTCAAGTGAGTATCAAGAATGGTTCTTAGAGAAGAGGTCACTTCTCCCTAGTGCAGGGGCTTGTCACCTAGTAGTAGGTAAAACAAGTGTGGTACTTGGAAGGTTAACATATAAGTGGTGATCCGAGGGACATTTGAGATGATTAGTTGAAGAAATCAAAAAGGGTTGATCAAGAAAAGCAAGCAACACCCAAAAGAGAGCTAATCATGATATTTCAAGTGGTATTCTCACGTTGATGCTCTCATGTAAGCATTGATCAAAAGATGAAGCAAGCCAACCACGACAAGACAATGCACTTGATTATTAGTGGTTCTCAAATCATATGGGTGAAGAATGGATTTCATTATTCATGATTGGTCTTCACCAAGCTTATAATTGGACTTGACATTGCTATTGGAGTAATGAATTGTAATCTATGTGACTATCCTCTACTCCAATATAGCAAAGGTATCATTGTAATGTGTATGATCATTTCATCCCTTACTAGAATGCGATTAGTGCATATAGTACATGCTTCATAGGATCATGCATAACAAATAAAATGTTTAAATTCATAGCCTACCACTATTGCTTGAATGATTAGTTGATCTAGTGGTTAGTATATAAATTTTTCATGAGCTAGTGAACCCAAGTACTTGATTTAATTTGGATTGCTAACAAGTGACAAGTATAACATTGGCAAGATAACCCTTGTAAGAGGTATGAAAAAGCTTGTCATTGGTTCAAACCGGACTAGGAAGCTTAGGACAATCAATTTAGTTCAAGTCAACTTAGAAGCTCATGATAAATAACAAGAGTATAAGCACAAGACAACAATGCAAATGGATATCTAGTTTGTTTGGTTCAAGTGATATCTAGACTCAAGTATTTCACCAAAAATTCACAAGTGATATCTAGATCAACTCACAAGTGATATCCTATAAGTGGTACTCATGAAGATAGCAAAGGTTCAAGAAATAATTTTTATTAATAAATCCAACAAGTGGTTCCATACTAGAAAATTCTTTCAAGTGGTATCACATCTACACATGGTATCAATCATGCAAGACGATAGTTCCACAAGTGATGTCCATAAAAAATACAAGATTCAAGCCTCAAACATCTACCCAAAATGCAAATCTTTGCATCAATAAGAAGCACACCTTTTATGGAAATTGATGACAAAGGGGAAGAGATTGTACAAAGATATGAAAGCTATGAAAGCCTTGGGGAGAGATTGTAACTAAGATATGAAAGCTTTGGGAGAGATTGAGACAAAGAAGTAGAGGTTGGACATAGACATAGACAAAGAGGGAGCAACATTGAAGAAAAGAGATGGATCAAGATTCTTGGACAAGAGAAGCACACAAGTAGGGGGAGCAAGCTTATGAACTTCGATTGATTGCATTTGATTTGTGCATATTCATGTGCTTGCTTACATTGCATAAGTTTTTAAATTTGATATGCATGTTTGTGTGGTGTATGCTAGTTGTAGAACTTGAATAATGATTTGATAACTAGCATGCATAGGATGGTAGCTAGACTTGTATTTTTACACATGGTACTAGAACCTTACTTATAATGTTGATCTCACAAGGTTTCTAGTATTTTTGTTGTCTAGCTACTCATGGTGCTAAGGATGGTGTTAAAAGTGCAACTCCTATTGGTATCACATTTTAAAGGTTTATTCTATACACCTTAACATCATTTGATAGTAATCACTCTCCCACAATTCCAATCTATGCACATGTGCGAGCTTCAAACCAAAGCACTCTAGCACTTATGTAGGGAGAGCTAATACTACTATTTTGGGTTTATGGTACTTGTCCAAAATCATTTACACATAATAAAATTGCTTGGACAAGCAACATGAAAGCAAAAGAGCTTAATTTCTATATCTTTGTAGAGCTGTCATCAATTACCAAAAAGGGGGAGATTGAAAGGTCCCTATGTAGTTTTGGTAATTGAGTGATAACCTAGATGGACTAATTATATTTATGTGAGATACTGTCACACCCAATTTTAAGGATAAAATTGAATGCACAAAACTCGTGTGTGCCCAGAAATCAATCACACACACAAGCTGACAAATTACATAAAGTATCATCATGGTGTCTCATACATCAGAGTTATAATATAACTTAGTCTTATACATCACAGCGGAAAATAAAAGGTAACTCTCTCGAGAGGCTTCATCATAGGGAAGGTCAACTGGTTGACCACAAACCTAAAAATCCTCTAGGAATTCCTCATACCCGTTGTCATCTGTTACCCATCTAGGATTTTTATCCAAATAAAGAAAATAAACAAGTGTAAGTACATCCCGTACTTAACAAGTTAACATAGGGTTATGAAGCTCAAAAGGTTGACACTGGTTCACTGCAGTTAGCACTTTTAGTACGATAAGCTTTTATTATCAGATATTATCAAGTTATGCTTAAGCTCCTAGTTAATCCCATAAGAACATATATCAGGGTCAGGTGTACCGTATATCATCATAGATCAACTTAAATGATCATCAACAAGTAACCAGTTATTCTGTGAGTTTTCTGGGCCGCTCGTAACCGTGAGCACGGCTGTTATAACAGTTTGTTACCCTCTACAGAGGTGGTGCACATTCACTGCGAGTCGTGATCCCCATATGCCCGGGTTAATTACTCCCATGTCACTGCCAAGGTGAGCGGGCAGGGTACACTATGAAGCCATTTCATAGGTTTCTCTAACAAGTTAGGGCCGCTAGGTTTCCTTGGCAGGCAGATGTAGAAACCCCCCTTTCCTATGGCACATATCCATCGCGGCTATACTCATAGGAACAGAGGCAGCCCTATACCTAATGTGGCAAGCCCCATTTGTGCCAAAAAGGTAACCTCTAACTAGCTAGAAAAGGTCCTATTACTGAGCTAAAGTCTGAGCCATATGACTCTCCCGGTTGCACTGTCAGTCCCAGCTTTTGCCAACAGATAAGTCCTTATGGAGGGCTAGGAGCAACATGATCAAAGGTCATTTGCACCTTCGCCCTATGGAACAGTCATTATAAATTATGTTAAACTCTCAGTTCTATAGAATCATTCATCATCATGTAGATCAAGTTTAGTTAGAGCACTAGCAATCTACCCATATGCATTTACCCCATAGGAGACAAGGAACAGGATAATCAATCACTAGGATGTCCTTACGGGTATCAAAATTAGACACATGCAAATGAGTAATTGATTAAAGTGAAATAGGACATCAAGGTAGGCCCATGCTATACTTGCCTTGGTTCACAAACTCTTGCTGGTCTTGCTGGTCGTCAAAGAATTCTTGGTCTCCAGCATTCTCCTCACCGTCTGAACACGACCAACACGGCAACATACGACATTCCCAAAAGCATTCATACAAAGCAAATATTCCTATCATTAGAATAGTACACCAACAGAATAGAAAACAAGATAAAATGTTTGTGAAAATAATCTACGTCTCGCTATGATCACGTCAACGCGAAGTTCCCAAAAAACGGAGCTAAAATGCGAAAGTTATGATTTAAACGGGATTTCCTATAGCAATATATTTAATTAAATCTAACCATGAAATTAAAAAGTTCCAAACTTGACTAACAATGGTTCTACCATGTAGATTATGGAATTATGAAGCTAACGCGATTTGAATGGATCAATTCGGAGCTAAAACGACAATTTTATAAGCTAAACAGTTCAAATGGCATTTCTGTAAATACTGAAAACGTATTTTAGACTTAAGCAGTGAACTTTACGCTTTCAAAACAAGAATGCGTACTAAGGGAAATGCGCTTTGGACTACGGGCTCTATTCATTCGAAACCGAGGGTCTCTTTAGCTAATCTACCACGCGAAGGGGTACCGGACGTTATCGGCCGTTGGATCATGGATGGGTGGCTCGGATTAGATCAAAGGGGGGAGAGAGAAAGGATGGCCAGCCGGAACAGTGTCTCCGGCGGCAAGGTTCCATTGCCGGCGGCATGGAGGTCACCGGAGCACGCGGAGCACGGCCTATGGGCCACGGTCCAAAGAACCGAGGGCACCGGGAGTTAGCTAGGGTGAAGGGGAACTCACCAAGGCCATTATGGCGGCCGGAGGAGAGAGCCGAGGCGACGGACGCCATGGCTGAAGGCCAAAGCTCACAGACGCTCGCGAATAGGGCCCAAACGGCCACGGAAAACAAAATTGAAAGCATAGGGGGAAGGAGGGGAGCACGATGAAGCTCACCGCGAGGAAAAACAGACTCGAAGACGGCTGCCCATGTGGAGGAGAGGATGGCGGATCTCGATGATCTTCGGCTCGGCAGTTGCGGCTTCCTCATGCACGGGCGGGCACAAAAATGGAATGGGGAGTGACAGCAGGGGAGCGGCGAGGCGCGTGGGCTCCATTTTTGTAGAGGCTAGGCACGGGGGAGGCGCTCCCATGATGCAGACGTGGGCGCGGAGGCGGTTGCGCCAGGCGCGCGCGGGGCGGGAGGTCGAGGGCGGCGCTGACACGTGGGCCCGAGCCGTCAGCTGTAGGGAGAGAGAGGGCACGGCAATAGTTGCTGGCCAAAACAGGGCCGCGTAGAGGAAAACGGCTCGGGTCGGCTGGGCCGGCCCAAGAAGGGGAAGAGGGGAAAAACGAGCGGGCCACAGGAGGGAGCTGGGCTGACGTGGTGGGGAGAGAAGGCCTACGGGCCAAAAATCAAGAAGGGAGGGAAAAATGGATTTTGCATTTTTTTTTCTTTTTTTCCAAATAGATTTCCAAAAGCATTTTCAAATAGGTTTTGAATTCATTTGAAATTTGAATCAAGATCAATCATCACATAATTAGTTATGCAGCAACATGTATGCATCAAGAAGTTTCTAACCTTATATTTAATTTTAATTCCACAAAATTTATTATTTTCCTATATTTTAATGCACACATATTTGCATAAATAAATCATATTTACTAATTTTAAAAGAATGTAATTTTTTAGGGTGTTACAATTCTACCCCCCTTAAGATGAATCTCGTCCTCGAGATTCGGGTGATTGCTTACTCAAACAGTTGGGGATAAGTTTTTCTCAGATCCTCTTCTCTTTCCCAAGTAGCTTCATCCTTTGTATACCGATTCCACTGCACCTTGCACATCTTTATGATTCGGCTTCTCGTAACTCTTTTGGCAGTTTGCAAGATCTTTATCGGATACTCTTCATAAGTAAGATCCTCCTTAACAGCAAGTTCTTCCAAAGGAATTTGCTCTTCTGGTACCCTCAAATACTTCTTCAATTGGGAAACATGGAACACGTCATGCACACCTGACAAACTCTCAGGCAGTTCCAACTGATAAGCTACTTTTCCACGTCTTTCTAGGATCTTAAAAGGTCTAATATACCTTGGTGCTAACTTTCCTTTCATATTGAATCTTCTCACACTTCTCATTGGCGACACCTTCAAATACACATAATCACCAATTTTGAAAGTCAGCTCTCTTCTGCGGGTATCAGCGTAACTCTTCTGTCGGGACTGAGCCACTCTCAAATTATCTCTAATCATTCTCACTTGTTCTTCTGCGTCTCTAAGGACATCGGGTCCAAACACTTGAGTTTCCCCAGTCTGATTCTAGAACAAAGGCGTTCTACATTTACGTCCATACAACGCCTCAAAAGGTGCCATCTTGAGACTCTTCTGATAACTGTTATTGTACGAGAACTCTGCGTATGGCAGACTCTTATCCCAACTATCACCATACTGTAATGCACATGCTCTCAACATATCTTCCAAAATCTGGTTGATCCTTTCAGTCTGTCCATCAGTTTGCGGGTGGTAAGCGGAACTAAAATTCAACTTTGTCCCCAAAGATCTATGTACTTTATGCCAGAATTGCAATGTAAACTGAGTGCCTCTATCCGACATAATTTTCTTGGGAACACCATGTAAGCACACTATTCTTTACATGTACAACTCTGGTAGTCTTGCACCAGTATAGGTAGTCTTGACTGGTAAAAAGTGAGCAACCTTGGTGAGTCGATCCACTATTACCCATATTGAATCATAGCCTCTTTGAGTGCGGGGCAATCCTACGATAAAATCCATACCAACTTCTTCCCATTTCCATTCAGGAATTTTCATTGGTTGTAGTAACCCTGCAGGTCTTTGATGCTCAGCTTTCACTCTTTGACAAGTGTCACACAAAGCCACATACTCTGCCACATCTCTCTTCAAACCATACCACCAATAATTCTCTTTGAGATCCAAATACATCTTGGTACTTCTGGGATGTATAGAGTAAGCAGACTCATGGGCCTCTTGCAGAATTGCATCATAGATAGCTTTCACTTCAGGTACACATATCCTTTTTCCGAACCAAAGAGTACCATTCTCATCCATTCTAAATCCGGGTGCCTTTCCAAGCACTACATTCTCTGCTATCTCCTTAAGTTTTTTCATCCTCCAATTAACCTTTGCGTATCTCTTGCTCCAATGTAGGCTCTATCACCAATTCCATTGCATTAGTGACAAGGCTCAAGTTGAGATACTCTATTTTAGCACACAACTCTGCTGACATAGATGTCATCTGAAGTCCATTGGCATAGCTCTTTCTGCTAAGTGCATCTGCTACGACGTTTGCCTTTCCTAGGTGATAATGCACTTCCAATTCATAGTCTTTGATCAATTCCAACCAACGACGTTGTCTCAGATTTAGATCTGATTGGGTAAAGATATACTTTAAACTCTTATGATCAGTATAGATATCACTCTTATGTCCAATTAGATAATGTCTCTAGATCTTCAAAGCATGAACCACAGCTGCCAATTCCAAGTCATGAGTAGGATAATTCAACTCATGCTTCCTTAGTTGTCTAGATGCATATGCCACCATTCTTCCTTCTTGCATAAGCACACATCCAAGGCCCAAATGGGATGCATCACAATATATGGAGAAGTTCTGGCTTAAATCGGACAAGATTAATACTGGAGCTGTAGTCAATCTCTTCTTTAGCTCTTCAAAGTTTGTCTGGCATTTATCCAACCATACATACTTAGAATTCTTTTCCAACAGAGCTGTCATAGGCTTGGCTAGCTTGGAAAAACCTTCAATGAACCTTCTGTAGTATCTAGCCAATCCCAAAAAGCTTTGAATCTCACTTACAATTGTTGGTGGTTTCCAATTTAGTACATCTTGCACTTTGCCTGGATCCACTGCTATTCCACCATTAGAGACTACATGACCTAGAAAAGAGACTTCCTTCAACCAAAACTCACACTTGCTCCGCTTAGCGTACAACTTATGCTCTCTAAGCTTTTGCAAGACCAACCTTATATGTTCAGCATGTTCTTCTTCAGTCTTAGAGAATATTAGTATGTCATCTATGAATACCACCACAAATTTATCCAGAAATTCCATGAACACCTTATTCATCAGATACATGAAGTATGCAGGTGCATTGGTCAATCTAAAAGACATAATGATGTACTCATATAACCCATATCGTGTAGTGAATGTTGTCTTGGGTATGTCCAAGTTTTGGATCTTAAGCTGATGATACCCTGAGCGGAGGTCAATCTTTGAGAACACATGGGCTCCTCTCAACTGATCAAACAAATCATCAATCCTAGGCAAAGGGTATTTATTCTTGATTGTAACCTCATTAAGTGAGCGGTAATCCACACACATCCATTGACTACCATCCTTCTTATCCACAAAGATCATAGGTGCCCCCCATGGGGAAGAATTGGGGCATATGAAACCTTTTTCTTGTAACTCTTTTAGTTGTTTCTTAAGCTCTTCTAATTCATTAACTCCCATTCTATATGGACGTTTAGCTATTGGTGCAGTTCTAGGTAATAATTCAATAATGAATTCAATGTCTCGGTCAGGTGGCATACCTGGCAAGTCATCAGGGAAGACATCCAGAAACTCCTCCATGACACTATCTTGTTCATTGACTTCACCATCTAGCTGGTTCACTATGGCTGTAGGCTAAGCTTGCACTACCACTTCTACACAGATTCTATCTCCATTGAGTGATGTCACAACCACAAATTTCTCCTGACACTAAATCACTGCCCGGTGTTGTTTCATCCAATCCATTCCTAGAATAAGATCAATTCCCGCTGTTCTCAACACAATAGGCTTCACTTTGAAGTCTACCCCCCTTAAGGAAATGCTAGTTGAGGGGCTCTAATAAGAAGCGGGCATACTACCTCCCAGGGGATTTACTAGTATGGGGTTTTTCATGGCACATAAAGGTATGCTATGCATTCTAACAAAAGCTTGGGAGATAAAAGAATGCGAAGCACCAGAATCAAAAAGTACGGTAGCAGAGATAGAGTTGACGCTGAACGTACCCAACATGACTTCAGGTGTCTCCTGAGCTGCATCAGATGACACATAGTTCACCTTCACAGTGTGAGGTGGTCGGGCATTGAACTTCTGATTGCTGGTCTAGTTCTGAGGTGCTTGTTGGTTCTGCTTCTTAGGACACTGATGAGTATAGTGACCTACTTCTCCACAACAATAGCAGGCATTGGGATTGTTGGGTGCACCACTCTTCACAGGAGCATTATTAGGCACTCCCTGGCATGTTGTAGGATTGCTGGTCTGTTGCGGGGAACGCTAATTTCCAAACCGTTGCTGGTACTGAGGGCGTTGCTAGAACTGGTTCCGCTGAGGATACTGACCATGGTTTCCCTGGTGAGTTGGTCCTTGATTCCTCTGCTAGAAACCTTGCTGGGGATAAGCACATGGGCGAGTGTTTCTTCTAGAAGCTTGCCGTTGAAGCCTTCTCTTCTTAGCTTCCATCTCCTTGCGCTTATCGTCAATCACGATAGCGCGATTCACCAAAGACTAGAAGTTAGGGTAGGTATTAGACATTAGCTGGAGCTACAGTCCATCATAGAGTCCCTTGAGGAAATGGTGTTGCTTATCCTTGTCGTCCACTACATCATTTGGAGCATAGCATGATAGTTGTGTGAACTTGTCCCGATACTCCGCCATAGTCATGGATCCTTGCTTGAGAGATCTGAATTCTTCCTGCTTCAGTTCCACTAGTCCATCGAGAATATGGTATGACCGGAAATTGTCCTTGAATTCCTACCAGGTGATAGCAGGAGCATTGTTGGGACGTCCAAACTGGAATGATTCCCACCAATCCTGAGCAGCTCCTTGGAGTTGCCCAGAAGCATACAACACCTTCTCAAGGTCGTTGCATTGTGCTATGTTTAGTTGTTTCTCCACAGCACGCAACCAATCATCTGCCTCCATAGGGTCTGAGGCATGGGTGAACACCGGTGGTCGACCTTTCATAAACTCTCCACGCTTATCTCTGACCTGAACAGGTGGTGGTCCTCTTGCAGGTTCATTGTCCAAGCGCTGCATCATAGCTTGCATCAGCTGCGCTTGCATTCCCAATATTGTTCCATGGTCACAGGTGGCGATGGTGGTGGATTTATGAGAGCATCACACCCACGACCACGGCCTCTGCCTCTTCCTCCTCTTGCGGCCATCTGTTTTCCAACAAATGTGCAAAATTTAGAGATTTTCCAATTATAGAGAGCTTACAAAAGATAAGAAATAATGCTGAGAATTTTCTGGACAAGATTCAAATTCAGCAGTTTAGTAAAACTGTTATATCTCGAGTTTATAGATCCAACAGAGGTGCACCAAGATTTGTTAGAAAGCTTAGGAGATCAGCTACAACTTTTATTTAGATCACTTTTACAAATTCTGACACACACATGGTCAAACGTAGAGCTAAACCGAAACTGTTCTGGGTTCCAGACAGCGTAGGAACATCAACTTGTGTCTGCTAGATCTCACAAACCTGAATAGCTATTGACATGATTCCAGAGACATTTGAAAGATACAGAAGTCTAGTTATCTCCACAAAAATTTCAAAATTTTTGACAGCCCAGATTTCGAGATACCAGATAAAGAACACAGGCTGCTCCAGAAATCAGCACAACAGAGATAAGATAGAGCGAAACATCTGCATTAAGATTTCATTCTAAACTTAAGGTTCCAATCTAAGGAAGTTGTGGACATGCCCACAAACTTCCAGCAATCAAAACAAATACCAAATCAACCAAGTTCACAAATTAAACATCTAATCATCCAAGTTTACAAAACCAAACAAAACTAAATATGAAACATGAACTAACGACGTGGTAATCTAGATCAAGGCACCTAACACCTATGGAGTGGTGTCAATCATGGTGAAGGACCAGCGCTTCTTCTTGTAGATCGAAGGCTGCCCAAGTTGTGCTCAAAGTTCATCCACTTGCTTCTGGAGGCGTCTCTGAGCCCTCTGAGATGCACGTAGTTCTCCTTTGACTTCCTCATCCACTCCCTGCATAGCGTGGACATGCTGCACCGTTGCTTCCAGAGTTGGGTCACTCTCTGGTGGAGCCAAAACCTGCCAAACACCCTCATGATCATTTCAAGGAAGGAACCTGAAGCAATCCTCCCTCATGGCCTCAAAGCGACGACCATGGTAGTGGATGTAGGCGTTCTGTGCTGCATCCTCCATGCCATCCAAGGCATGGGCTCTCCTGGCAGGGGCATAGTGGATAGTCTCCACCTCATGTCCATTCTTGACGTTGTTCCAAGAGGTGACCACTAGCTCTACCTTCCAAAAGGTAGCCTCCAATGGATGCTGGTACTCGGCACAGTGGTAGCTGATGGAGGCGTGCAAGTCGGGGTAGTAGTCGTCCAGCACGTGAGTGAGGAGGGTGTGGTAGTAGGCTGTCTCTGGGGCTAGCTTGAAATAGTACTTGCACTTCCAGCCAATCTCCTCATCCACCACGGGGACAATTGGGGAGGGTGCAGGTGTAGGGGAAGTAGCCATCGACTCCTCAGGTGTAGCTACGACCGGATAGACTGGCACGACAACTAGGGTAGGAGCAGGTGCAGGCATCGAGGTAGCCACCTCCTCATCATCGGAGATGATCACAATCTCCTTCTCCGCCTGTGGGGCAGCGAGGTGAACAGGGCACGATAGCCGACAGTGCTAAGGCGAGCAGTCTTCGGGTTATGAGACATCTATAGATTTAAAGTGAGATAGAATTAGAATCAACAATTTTAAATAATAGATTAAGGTATGAAAAGCATAAATGTTTTAATAAAATAACAAGAATAAGACAGTAAGCAAGAATCCATAGGAGCAAAGATGCTAAAACGACCATTTTCTAACTAGGCTTGCGTCCTACAGTCAACACGGCTTTGATACCAATTTGTCACACCCAATTTTAAGGATAAAATTGAATGCACAAAACTTGTGTATGCCCAGGAATCAATCACACACACAAGCTGACAAATTACATAAAGTATCATCACGGTGTCTCATACATTAGAGTTATAATATAACTTAGTCTTATACATCACAGCGGAAAATAAAAGGTAACTCTCTCGAGGGGCTTCATCATAGAGAAGGTCAACTGGTTGACCACAAGCCTAAAAATCCTCTAGGAATTCCTCATACCCGTTGTCATCTGTTACCCATCCGGGATTTTTATCCAAATAAAGAAAATAAACAAGTGTAAGTACATCCCGTACTTAACAAGTTAACATGGGGTTATGAAGCTCAAAAGGTTGACACTGGTTCACTGCAGTTAGCACTTTTAGTACGACAAGCTTTTATTATCAGATATTATCAAGTTATGCTTAAGCTCCCAGTTAATCTCATAAGAACATATATCAGGGTTAGGTGTACCGTATATCATCATAGATCAACTTAAATAATCATCAACAAGTAACCAGTTATTCTATGAGTTTTCTGGGCCGCTCATAACCGTGAGCATGGCTATTATAACAGTTTGTTAGCCTCTACAGAGGTGGTGCACATTCACTGCGAGTCGTGATCCCCATATGTCCGGGTTAATTACTCCCAAGTCACTGCCAAGGTGAGTGGGCAGGGTACACTATGAAGCCATTTCATAGGTTTCTCTAACAAGTTAGGGCCACTAAGTTTCCTTGGCAGGCAGATGTAGGAACCCCCCTTTCCTATGGCACATATCCATCGTGGCTATACTCATAGGAACAGAGGCAGCCCTATACCCAACATGGCAAGCCCCATTTGTACCAAAAAGGTAACCTCTAACTAGCTAGAAAAGGTCCTATTACTGAGCTAAAGTCAGAGCCATATGACTCTCCTGGTTGCACTGTCAGTCCCAGTTTTTGCCGACAGATAAGTCCTTATGGAGGGCTAGGAGCAACACGATCAAAGGTCATTTGCACCTTTGCCCTATGGAACAGTCGTTATAAACCATGTTAAACTCTCAGTTCCATAGAATCATTCATCATCATGTAGATCAAGTTCTGTTAGAGCACTAGCAATCTACCCATATGCATTTACCCCATAGGAGACAAGGAACAGGATAATCAATCACTAGGATGTCCTTACGGGTATCAAAATTAGACACATGCAAATGAGTAATTGATTAAAGTGAAATAGGACATCAAGGTAGGCCCATGCTATACTTGCCTTGATTCACAAACTCTTGCTGGTCCTGCTGGTCGTCAAAGAATTCTTGGTCTCCAGCGTTCTCCTCACCGTCTGAACGTGACCAACACGGCAACATACGACATTCCCAAAAGCATTCATGCAAAGCAAACATTCCTATCATTAGAATAGTACACCAACAGTATAGAAAACAAGATAAAATGTTTGTGAAAATAATCTACGTCTCGCTACGATCACGTCAACGCGAAGTTCCCGAAAAACAGAGCTAAAATGCGAAAGTTATGATTTAAACAGGATTTCCTATAGCAATATATTTAATTAAATCTAACCATAAAATTAAAAAGTTCCAAACTTGACTAACAGTGGTTCTACCATGTAGATTATGGAATTACGAAGCTAACACGATTCGAATGGATCAATTCGGAGCTAAAACGACAATTTTATAAGCTAAACAGTTCAAATGGCATTTCTGTAAATACTGAAAACGTATTTTAGACTTAAGCAGTGAACTTTACGCTTTCAAAACAAGAATGCGTACTAAGGGAAATGCGCTTTGGACTGCGGGCTCTATTCATCCGAAACCGAGGGTCTCTTTAGCTAATCTGCCACGTGAAGGGGTACTGGACGTTATCGGCCGTTGGATCATGGATGGGTGGCTCGGATTAGATCAAAGGGGGGAGAGAGAAAGGATGGCCGGCCAGAACAGTGTCTCCGATGGCAAGGTTCCATTGCCGGTGGCATGGAGGTCACCGAAGCGCATGGAGCACGGCCTATGGGCCACGGTCCGAAGAACCGAGGGCACCGGGAGTTAGCTAGGGTGAAGGGGAACTCACTAAGGCCAATACGGTGGCCGGAGGAGAGAGCCGAGGCGACAGACGCCATGGCCGAAGGCCAAAGCTCGCGGACGCTCACGAATAGGGCCCAAACGGCCACAAAAAACAAAATTGAAAGCACAGGGGGAAGGAGGGGAGCACGGCGAAGCTCACCGCAAGGAAAAACGGACTCGAAGACGGCTGCCCGCGTGAAGGGGAGGACGGCGGATCCCGGTGATCTTTGGCTCGGCAGTTGTGGCTTCCTCATGGACAGGCGGGAGCAAAAACAGAACAGGGAGTGACAGCAGGGGAGCGGCGAGGGGCGTGGGCTCCGTTTTCGTAGAGGCTAGGTGCGGGGGAGGCGCTCCCACGATGCGGACGTGGGCGCGGAGGTGGTTGCGCCAGGCATGCACGGGGCGGGAGGTCGAGGGCAGTGCTGACACGTGGGCCCGAGCCGTCAGCTGCAGGGAGAGAGAGGGTGCGGCAACGGTTGCTGGCCAAAACTGGGCCACGTGGAGGAAAATGGCTCGGCTCGGTTGGGCCGACCCAAGAAGGGGAAGAGGGGAAAAACGAGCGGGCCGCAGGAGGGAGCTAGGCTGACGCGGTGGGGAGAGAAGGCCTGCGGGCCGAAAATCAAGAAGGGAGGGAAAAATGAATTTTGCATTTTTTTTTCTTTTTTTCCAAATAGATTTCCAAAAGCATTTTCAAATAGGTTTTGAATTCATTTGAAATTTGAATCAAGATCAATCATCACATAATTAGTTATGCAGCAGCATGTATGCATCAAGAAGTTTCTAACCTTATATTTAATTTTAATTCCACAAAATTTATTATTTTCCTATATTTTAATGCACACATATTTGCATAAATAAATCATATTTACTAATTTTAAAATAATGTAATTTTTTAGGGTGTTACAGATACATAGGTGATTAGTCCACATGTACATGTGTGTGAGCAACATATGCCATGAAGGTGGAAATGGCTCAGAGATGTTGCAAAGTTCTCACATGTGATGATGAAGGAGCTCATTGTACATGAGACATGACATTGAGTCATGTGATCAAGGTGGATGTAAGGAAAATGGACCCTTGGCTCATTTACTTTGGATTTTAGTGTTTGATGATCAACACAACCAAATTGGACTAATGAAGTTGCAAGTGATTGTTTTGTAGTTCAATAGGATGCAAGACGTGACTTGGACAAAGGCGATGTGATGATCCAATGATCAACACCACAAGCAAGACCCTAAAAGCATAAGAGAAGACCCAAGATATCAAGCAAAGTCCAAGCACAAAGATAGGAACCAAGCCATACACAAGATCGCAAAGAAACAAGCTCGCAAAGGTAACCGGACGCTGGACCAGACGCTGGTGGAAAGTGATCGGACGCTCTAATCAAGAGGCTCGGCAAATAGGCGATAGTAGCAGTGACCAAACGCTGGTGGCATATCAACCGGACGTAGGACAACAGAGTCCAGTCGAGTACAGAGAGGTTCTAGAGCGGCAAAATTGCGACTGGACACGTCCGGTGGCATGTGACCGAACGCTGGCAGCGTCCGATCAGTTGATCGTGGCTCTAACGGTCGGGACAACCGGACACGTCCGGTCAGGATGTGATTAGCATCCGGTCAGTAGCAGAAAAGCAGGATTTCGTCCCCAATGGCTACTTTCTCAGTGGGGCTTATAAATACAACCCCCAACCAGCCAAATAAGTGGAGTGGAGCTAAGAAAACATACCAAGGGTGTTGATACACCATTTTAGTGATCTCCACTTGCATAGTGCTTAGTGTTTACTAGGTGGTTAGTGTAGGTGCTTTGCAAAGTGCTTAGGTTGATTAGACCACCGCTTATGCGCTTGCTCTAGGTTTAGGCCTAGTGTTTAGTGAGGTTTACATACCTCTTACCACTCGGTGCTTGCGCGCACCATTGTTGTACATCGAAGGGGCTTGTAGTCTTGCGAGATCATACCAACCGCATTTGTGGTGTGGCCGACACCATGTACTGGAGGGAACAAGGCCTATGGCATTTCGGCCGGAAGCTTGATAATGAAGATGGCGGGGAGCATCTGGGAGAAGCTTACTGGAAGGCACATCAGAGACCCACTTGCGCGTGGGGAAGGCCCAAGGCTATCCATGGAGTTACCCGACCGGGAGCTTGGCCCTTGCGAGGAATTCCTTACGAGGGGCTCCAACGAGGACTAGGGGGAAGCTTGCACGCTTCTCGATACCTCGGTAAAAATACCAAAGTTGTCGATGGGAGTTTGCATATCTCTACCTTGCTCTTTAGCTTCTGCATTTACATTGATTGTATTACTTCTTTTTGCGGTAGAGATAGCAACACACTAGCAAAACCATAGTTGCACATTTAGATAGTTTATCTTTTGCATAGGTTTTGCTAATCTTAGAAAAAGGGGCCATAGTTTAGAGTTAGAATTTTAAGTTGCCTAATTCACCCCCCTTCTTAGGTGTCACGGTCCTCTTCAATTGGTATCAGAGTCGGTTGGCTCAATTTGGACCTTTGGTTTAACCGTCATTGAGCCGACGCTATTTAGAGTGGTTGGGATGGATACCTCTAGGCCTCCACACTTTGATAGCACTAACTTCTCCTATTATAAAGCTAGAATGGCTTGCTATCTGAGGCGATTGATTTGGGAGTTTGGAGAGTCACTCATGACAGTTTGAAACCCATTAAGAATCCCGATAAACCCACAAAGAGTGAAGAAAAGGAAATTTATTTCAATGCTAGAGCTAAGAATTGTTTGTTTGAATCATTTAGCATAGATGTATTTAACCAAGTGTTCACTTTAAATACAGCACATGAATTTTGGTTAAAACTTCAAGAGCTCCATGACAGCACAAGTAATGTCCGTGAGCAAAAATATTTTCTATCTAAACAAAATTATGACTCCTTTACAATGAATGATGATGAGCTTGTTCATGATATGTATTCTTGTTTGAATCTAATTATTAGTGAGCTCCATTCAATAGGATTAACAAAGCTAGATGATGCGGACATCATGAGGAAGATCATCTCCGTGCTACCACAAAAGAAATATACAAGCATCATCACCATCCTTCACAACATGGAGAACTTGAGCACCATGACCTCGGGCATAGTCATTGGCAAGATAGTGGTATTTGAAATGTCACGTAAGATGGGTCAAGGCAAAGCCTCTTCATCGAGCAAAGGCAAAGTTCTCGCATGTAGCAAGAAAAAGAACATGAAGGGCAAGCAAGTTGAGACAAGCTCAAGCTCCTCAAATGAAGATGAAGAAGAAAATGAGGATGGTGATGATGATGATGATGAAGATTCAAGTGAAGATGATGAATCTTCCTCCTCCACCTCTAACCTTGATGAAGAATCAATCAAACTAATCAACAAGGTGGAGAAGATGATCCAAAGGCTCAATGTCAAGGGTGTGCCCATCTAAATCCAAGATCTCATTTTCACCAATCAAAGAAATAAGCAAAGAAAGAGATGATGCTATGGATGCAGCGAGTTGGGGCATTTTGTGGAAGTTTGTCCAAACAAGCCCACACCCAAGATAAAGAAGAAGGTGTGCAAGAACCAAGCCCTCACATCAATAAGGTCATGTGATGATTCTTCAAGTGAAGAAGAACACCATCACAAGAGGCGAGGCCACAAGCACTCATCATCAAGCTCTTCTCGTGTGTGCCTTATGGCATGAGGTAACGAATGCTCATCCTCTAGTGAGAGTGATAGTGATAATGAAATACCTTCTTATGATGAAATTATGCAACAAAATCTTAATTATGCTAAAGTTTGAACTAGTCAACAAAAGAAGCTCAAAAAATTAAAAGAAAAGCTAAATAGTTCACAAGAAGCATACAAAACTTTGCTTGAACAATATGAGAACTTTGCTAATCTCAATGTTGAACTATCTACTAAAATTGAGCAACTTAAGGCTAGTGCAACAACAAATGCATGCACAATCTATGATGAGCAACTTGTAAAGAAAAATGAAAGATTAAAAGAAAAGTTAGCTAGCTCACAAGATGCTTATAAAAGTTTGCTTGCTAAAATAGAAACCGTGTGCAAACATTGTGATGAGCTAACTAATAAAGTTGCTAATCTTGAAGCCGTTAGTACAATCCCCACCAAGGCATCTAAAAAGAAAAGCTCTATCTTTAACATGCCTAAAAAGGATGCTTCTACTTCTTGTAATAACTTATGTTTAGACTCATCTTTGTGCAACCAAGTTTGTTTTGAGAAAGTTGTTGTAGATACATGCACACAAGAGGTTGCAAAGGAGAATGAGCAACTCAAGTAAGAAGTAGCTCGCCTCACCGAGGACTTGACTCAAGTGAAAGGCAAGACGAAGCAAGCCCAACTTCATCAAGATAACACCGTCAAGGGAGTGAAGAAGCTTGATGAAGGACAAGCCATGGTTTGCTACGTATGCCACAAGGAAGGTCACATGTCCTATGAGTGCAAGGTGAAGAATGGGGGAGGAGCAAAGAAGAAAGAGAAGAAGCAAACAAGCAAGCTCTCCAACACCTACACCAATAAAGTGGACAAGAAGGCCTCTACACCATACTTGTTAAAGAAGAAGAAAAATAACATGGTGGTGGCCATCAAGGTGAACAAGCAAGCCAATAGTGGGGTCAAATGCTTTTGGGTGCCAAAGGAAATCATTTCCAACATGAAGAGCACCAAGAAGGTTTGGATCCCGAAAGGGAAGTGAGAAGTCCAATGGATTTTGGGGAATTTGGAGACTTGGCAAAGTATGGGTGCACTTCATGGGGTGCATCATGATGGACAACATCATTGCTAAGTGGGTTAGTGAATACTATGGACCCAAATTCCCCATCCCATGTTAGGTAACTAGATTCAATTTGCTTCAAGTAGTATCATTTTGCATTTCCTACAAGTGGTACTTCTTACAAATTGGTATCTTTAAGCATCTAGTTACTTTTCATGCCTATGTTTGCATTTGCATGCTTATATCTTTTGTCATACATACACTAGGTATATCTTATGGTAGGCTTGCTCGGTTTCATTCTTAACCCTTGGAGCAAACCTACATGGTTTAAAATTGTTTAGGAGCACAACACATAGCTTGTCTTTTGATTGTTCATCTAATATGTGCCTAAGTCCAAATTGTAGATAACTTCTCCTGAATATCATCTTCGAAAATGATTCTCACATTCATGAGATGTCATCTTTCAAGTGGTATTATTGATTCTAAAATCAATGTGCATGACTTCTACAAGTATCCCATACTTGTGTGCACAAATTTAGGGGGAGGTTACTCTACAAGTTGGATGCTTTGAGACTAACACCTTTTTAAGCTTATCATGTGTGTAATAGTCTCATTGCAAGGAAAATGGAGTCCTAGAGTTAAGCATCATACTTCAAATATCCACCACCTATTGCAAGTGGTAGAAATCAAATTGGTTTCCACATGTGGTATTTCTAAACCGATATCATCAAATTGATTTCATTTTGATATTTATATGCTTTCTCCATGCATTATATAGATTAAATTCCCTTGAGCAATAATTTGTCAAATATGCATATGTCTTGCTTTCTACCATAAGTATGCATTATTTAGGGGGAGCTTAATCTCTATAATACGAGAGTCAAATTTTGTGACCTATTCCACTCTACACAAAGGATCACAAAATTTGACCCTCCCTTGTGCTACTAATGTCTTCCTTTTTGGTGTTTTGATTCCAAAGGGGGAGAATTTAGAGGACCAAAAGCAAGCATTAATTTGTAAGGTCATAAGCTAGATCATAATAATTTACAAGTGATAATGGTCTACAAGTGGTAATGGTCCAAGAAAGGGAGGATAGTGGATTATGGATTAGTCTATGTAATGAGGAGAATTTATAGGAAGCAAGGCTTAAATCCATAATGCCACATGGGGACATTTTGCAAGGGCAAGATAAGTTTTTATGTAGTATCTTTTAGTCTTACAAGTAGTATCTTTTAGCATCATGTACCTTGCCCCTTGCATTGCATCTAAGCAAGTAGATATATTTTAAATTGCAAATTTTTATTATTCGCTTGTTTTGGTCGTGTTGTCATCAATCACCGAAAAGGGGAGATTGTAAGAAAAATGGACCCTTGGCCCATTTACTTTGGATTTTGGTGTTTGATGATCAACACAACCAAATTGGACTAATGAAGTTGCAAGTGATTGTTTTGTAGTTCAATAGGATGCAAGACGTGACTTGGACGAAGGCGACGTGATGATCCGATGATCAACACCATAAGCAAAACCCTAGAAACACAAGAGAAGACCCAAGATATCAAGCAAAGTCCAAGCACGAAGATAGGAACCAAGCCGTACGCAAGATCATGAAGAAATGAGCTCACAAAGGTGACCGGACGCTGGTGGAAAGTGACCAAATGCTCTGATCAAGAGGCTCAACAAATAGGCGTCAGTAGCAGCGATCGGATGCTGGCGGCATATCCACCGGATGCAGGACAACAGAGTCCGATCGAGTACAGAGAGGTTCTAGAGCGATAAAATTGCGACCGGACGCGTCCGGTGGCATGTGACCGGACGCTGGCAGCGTCCGATTAGTTGATCGCGACTCTAATGGTCGGGACGATCGGACGTGTCCGGTCAGGACATGATCAACGTCCGGTCAGTAGTAGAAAAGTGGGATTTTATCCCCCAATGGCTACTTTCTCAGTGGGGCTTATAAATACAACTCCAACTGACCAAATGAGTGGAGTGGAGCTAAGGAAACATACCAAGGGTGTTGATAGACCATTTTAGTGATCGCCACTTGTATAGTGCTTAGTGTTTTATTAGGTGATTAGCGTAGGTGCTTTGCGAAGTGCTTAGGTTGATTAGACCACCGCTTATGCGCTTACTCTAGGTTTAGGCCTAGTGTTTAGTGAGGTTTGCATACCTCTTACCACTCGGTGCTTGCGCGCACCATTATTGTACATCAAAGCAGCTTGTAGTCTTGCGAGATCACACCAACCACATTTATAGTGTGGCCGTCACCATGTACTGGAGGGAACAAGGCCTATGGTGTTTCGGCCGGAAGCTTGATAGTGAAGACGACGGGGAGCATCCGGGAGAGGCTTGACAGAAGGCACGTCGGAGACCCACTTGCGCATGGGGAAGGCCCGAGGCTATCCACAGAGTTATCTGACCGGGAGCTTGGCCCTTGTGAGGGGCTCCAATGAGGACTAGGGGGAAGCTTGCGCACTTCTCGATACCTCGATAAAAATACTAAAGTCATTGATGGGAGTTTGCATATCTCTACCTTGCTCTTTATCTTTTGCATTTACATTGATTGTATTACTCCTTTTGTGGTAGAGATAGCAACACACTAGCAAAACCATAGTTGCACATTTAGATAGTTTATCTTTTGCATAGGTTTTGCTAAGGTTAGAAAAAGGGGCCATAGTTTAGAGTTAGAATTTTAAGTTGCCTAATTCACCCCTCCCTTCTTAGGCATCATGGTCCCCTTCAGTGGAGAAGATCAAGACATGACTTGGCTTGATGGACCGGTTGTAAGCATAAAGGGCAAGTCGGAGGCTTTGGAGCGATAGACTGCGTGGCGGTGAAGCTTGAGTAAGACTTGGCGCCGATGGACGAAGGCAATAGTGAAAAGCTAGTGAAGTCAAGATCAATGAACCAATATAATCACGTGATGATATGAAGTGGATCATATCATTGTTGATCATGTTGATGCATGTGTTGCATCGACATTAGAGGAGATGGAATAGAATCCACAAGGCAAAGGTATAACCTACGACATTTTGCTTCACCGGTCATAGGTGTGTAGAGAAGTTGATGACCGGGTTTATGATAGATGGCCGTACTATCAAGAGGGGCAAACTTGTTTGCATATTGGTCATCTAGTGCCACTCGAGTGATCTAACTTTGCATCGTCGCTAGGATCGAGTGGCGTGGCAAGTTGAGTGGTTAACTCCTTGAAAAATATTTGTGAAAAGCTAACATACGTGCATAAGGTGTTATACACTTGGTGGTGTTGGCACATTTGCAAAGGAAAAGAAGTTGGTGAAGAAAATGAGTTGAATGTGCTGGTCATGGGGTGACCGGATGTGTCCAACATGAGGACCAAACGCGTTCGGTATTCCTGACCTGACCGGCAATGTCCTATATCGATATCGGACGCGTCCGGTATTCTAGCCAAGCACGGGTAGAGTTGCCGAAGTGACCAGACTCTGACTCGTAGTAGTGATAGGACACAGAGCAATCACTGTTTAGTGTCAGGTCATGGTGACGTGGGGCATGGGTGTTGGTCCACAAAGGACCAGATGTAGGGGCGTGTCTGGTTGGCCACACCGGATATGTCTGGTTGGAGTTGAGTAGCTCTAGGAGCTCTCTAGACATGATCGAATGCTGCCCGTCCTATGTCCAGTCGGTCACACCGAACGTGTCTGGTCAGAGTTGAGCAGCTCTGGGAGCTCTCTAGACTCGATCGGACGCTGCCCATCCTACGTCCGGTCGACACACCAGACATGTCTGATCGCCATTGGGCGACAATGGCTATTTCGTTTAAATGGGACATGTGGTGGTCAAGCAGTGATCGGACGTAGCAACTAGACGCGTCCGATCGCCACACCGAATGCGTCTGGTGCACATGACCTATGTGTCCGGTCGTCCTGAGTTTTGCCCAGTGAAGGGGTAACGGCTTGTTTAGCCCGTGGGGCTATAAATAGAAGGTGGCCACAACCATGGCTAGGGCTAAGCACCTTGGGGGACTTTGTGTCCATGCTTGAGAGTGTTTAGGAGCTCTCCATCTCACATATGCTTGATAGTAATCATCCTATTGTGTGAGAGAGCGATTCTAGTGTGATTGCATTATGAGGTTGCATCAAGTTGCACTAGGTGGTCGTCTTGCAAGCCGGTGGTGCTTGTTACTATTGGATGTTGCCACCTCCTAGATGGCTTGGTGTTGGTCTCCGTCGAAGCCCACAAGAAGCTTGTGCAGTGCTCCGGAGAAGAGCTTTGTGAGGGGCCTTGTGCTCGCCCCACGGGAGCCACAAAGAGCAACTCTAGTTGAGTGTGTCATTGAGCCACCCTCACTTTTGAGGTAGGTTCTTGCGGTGCCTAACGTGCGGCTTGGCGAGTGATGTCAATTAGCCACCGAACCACCAAGTGAGCGGTCAACACAATGGAGACGTAGCATGTTGGCAAGCACATGAACCTTGGGAGAAAATTCACCATGTCAACATTGTTCTTCCTGTTGGTTTGCAATCCCCTTACACAAGCTTGTAATTACATTCACATACATTATGCTTGTGTAGTTGCTCTTGTAATTAGTTAGCTTGTGTAGCTCACTAGTTACCTTCTTGCTTGTGTAGCTCCCTTGCATGGCTAATTTGGTTTATGTAACCTTATTAGTCATATTGCTTAGTTTGTGTGGCTAAGTCTTTGCGCTCTCTAATTTGGCATTGGTTGCCTTGTTATTGAGCATTGCTAGTGAGCTTAGGAGCTTTGTGCTTTTGCTTACTAGAATTGTGTAGGAGCTCATCGGTGTGCAAAATACTAGTGGCATAGATTTGTGTGACCTTGCTCCTAGGATTGGATAGGTGAGCTCTAGCTAGCCCAGCACCTTTATTGCCTAAATAGGATCTTAATAAGGTGTTTGTGAACTTCGATAGAGGGGTGTAGTATTGGCTAGACCGATTGTTATAATTCCGCACTTGTTTTGGTTAGCCGGCGCGATTAAATTTAGAAAGGACTATTCACCCCCCCTCTAGTCCACCATCTCGACCCTACACATGGCACATACATGATACGATTGGCGTATCGTAGGTTGTATATTGATCAAAATCTACAGATGATTGATGGTACTATGTCATCTTCTGAGGAGAAAGTATGGCAGCAGATTTGGGGTTTATGTGTGCTGCCAAAGGTGAGAATTTTTTGGTGGCGTGTAGTGAATGGTTTCCTACCGACCAAAGGAGAGCTACATCGGAGACATATGGAACGAATCCTAAACTATGATGTCTGTGGGGCACAAGAGGAGTCGATTAAACATGTTTTGATGGACTTGACGGTTGCTAAGAGCTTTTGGGTTGAAATGAGGAAGCTGACTACAGTTAAGCTTCCAAACTTGCATCCACTGACCTAGGTGCATGACTTAGTGGATCTAGGGCAGTGCTCTCTAAGGGATGCAGCTGGTATTCTATATGGCATGTGGTCATTATGGATGGCAAGAAATAAACGGTGACATGGTAACCTCCTTGCCCAGTTCATATAGCAGTGCGATGGGTGAAGGATACGGCTTTTGACTTGTGGTAGATGAGTCACCCTCCAAAAGTCCCAAGAACATCTCCACGGGATCAACAGCAATGGCACAAGCCAGATCCTAGGTGGATAAAATGCAATGTTGATGCATCATTTTATGAGGGTGATAGCACAGGTGTGACAGGAGTAATCCTCCGTGATCATGATGGGTGAGCCTATGGAGCAGTGGCCAAATTGTATGAACAATCACTGAACGACTTGACCACTGAAGTGTGGCAGAACCACCCAAAATACACACTTACGGAGGTGCTCATCTCCCACTAGACACTAAGCACCCCGAAAATAGGCTACAGCGAGCGGTATCCATCGGGCACACCCTAAGGGAGAACCTAAAAGATCCACATTTTTTCCAAGGATCCAATAATGAGAACGAGTTATAATACATGTCCATTTTATACATCAAAAGTTCTTAAAAAGTACATTATTACATTACCAAATGTTAGAGCGCGGAATGATAAACATTAGAATTTAAATAATCATCTAGCGATAGGAATGAGGATTCCATCTGAGCCCACCAGAAGAATCCTCCACACAAAGGTACTTCTCATGCATCACCTGCAATAGGGGTAAATAAACCCTGAGTACACAATGTACTCGCAAGACTTATCCGACTAGTGGGAATAATTTCTTGACTCCAAGGAATATGATAAGCTTTATGGTTTGCTGGTTTCTTTTGGGAAGAAAGCAATACTAATAGTGAGTCCTTACTTATGTTATTATTATTAACCGCATTAAGTTATTAGCTATCATATCTATATAAGCACATGTTCTACTTTCAAGCAAGAGTTGAGCAATCAATTCCATTTCTTCTCCTTTCAACTTTCAGTTCTTACTACGGTGCTAAACCGTAGACAAGCCGTACCGGAATACTGGCGATTCGTGAATCAATGCCTCCAGCTGGGTGCCCCGAAGACACACGCCCCGCTTGTACCCTAGGCACAAGCAGGACCAACCCATCACTCTCCTATCCTGGGTGTCCAGGTCCCCGTCCAAACTTAGACTCTAAGCCCCCACTCCTGAGTCCTGGACTCAGTGCAGTGCAAGGACCTCCACCATCTCCGCCTCCAATCAGTTGGTCCAAAAAGAGCTGAATCCACGCCAAGAGAGCAACAAGTCTTCTCTACGCCCATACCCAAGTATGTACTCAGGACAATAGATCTGTGACTTACCTAGAGTCATATGCAACGACCGGTCCTTAATCGACACAAACAGGAAAAAAGTGTAACCGAGTTATGCCCTGTTGGTCTCAGGACACAACCCCTTACACCCACTAATAACCAAACCATATCCCTACCCGGTCATCATTTACCTTTACAACATTTTACCATGAGTGATCATATTTATCACCTACTTGTGAGTAACGGCAGGTTACTCACGCTACCGATATCCTGAGCATAGCGGCTACTCACCCTGTACTAGTAGGACTCATAGGTAGATATATTTATGTATATAGTTTTCATAAAATGCCTGTAACATAAATAATACTGATTTACGCTATATATGATAAAGCAAGGATAATGGCCACTCTATTTATCATCCTACTCTAGGGCTATAAAATTTATAGCAAGTACATAATAATCTAGTGAGGCTACTGTAAAACTTTCATAGCCATAGCTAACACCAATTTACCACAAGAATTCCTATAAATATTAATATACATAATACTAAGCTCTTTAGTTTGAATTTATGACCCTACCATTGTCATAGCTAACTGTAATCTAACTACACTAACAAGTAGATAGTATTTTTGTGAACCTAACAAAATTAGTTTCACTATTTTTGGACAACTACATAATTTACTACAAATTACCAAAGTTCAGCTTGAAAACTAAATTGAATAAGCATTAACAATTTCACTGAAAAGATGAAACTGATTTCTATTTCGTGGCCCACGCGAGCGACCCAGCCCAACCCCCGATTCCCGCGCGTGCACTCGCGCAGCGCACCGGCGTGACCCAACCCACGCGTGCTAGCGGCCCACGGGGGGAAAGCCTGTGCGCGCCACATCATGCAAAAGAGCCCTCGGATTCCCATCAAATGGCAACGCAGTCCATTCCACTATTCCCTTCTCTCACTGACTCTAGCATTTAATCCCCTGGTTTGCTTCAAATTTACAACGCGATGTCCTTGGCTGGACTTAACAGAGACCATGACTCTCCCGGCCTAACGCCGGTGAGCACGCACCTCCACGGCCCTAATTCATACCACCATGACACTCCTCCACCCAAGTGCAACCAATAGAGGTGCTAAATAGCCGGGTTGGCGACGCACAGAGGCATGGCCACGCACCATGGCGATGTTTGGCCACGGTGGCGCCGATGCCGGAGAATAAACCTTGCCTAATACCTTCACCGCTACTCCTTAACCATCTACGGATTGCGTTAAACAATGTAGAAGTCCTAATTGAGCCACTACTACACTCAAGTGCGTTGGCCACGAAAACGGCATCTACCCATGTCCGCCAGGGATGGCCACGCGCGCCGGTGAACCTTGGCCCTAATTGAGTCAACTGGCTACCCTAGGAGTAAGAGGGCCTCACCAGGCACGTGACGGACAGATTGGGCGAAGGCACGAGGCTCGGCAAGATGGTCGACCACAGAAACGGGGCGACTCTGTTTCCCCACGAGTACGGCGATGGCGTCTCCGGTGATCTGCTGCTCTACGCGGCGAAACTGCTACACGAGCGAGGCAAACAAGTCAAACACGATGCAAGGCACAGCTCAATTTAAACAATAGGACACAGCGCTATGCCCTGGGCGAGCGCCCACTCCGGTGACCATGGCAGACCGCTGCGAGGGGAACGCCCCGCCTCACCTCACTGTAGGCCGAAAGAACGCCGGGATGACTTCACTCGAAAACTAACTACCCGAGCTCGTAGTGTGCACAGTTAATTAGAAAACGGTGGAGTGTGAGGCCAATTGCAGGAGCGACGCCTATGGACTTATGGCGGCCGACGTTGGCAAAAATTCAAATTGGCGCCCCTCCCTTGTACCACCGCCACAGTGACCAGTTAGGCACGATGCCGTCCTTCCACTCGACCACCAAACGTGCTCGGTACAAAGAAATGGGGCCAGCACATCGATTTGGCTTTGGCGTGGCTCGGCCGGCCGGCGACCTTCCAGGCGACGTGACTGGCACCTTTGGTGTGGCCTCGAGCGCAAGCGTGAGGACGGGGCAAGTAGGACGAGCCCACACGCGCACACAACCGATGTCAACAGAAGCAGTAGCGGGACGGCAGCGCTGGACAATGCGCAGTGCAAGCGACACGACGTGACGTGACGGCGAGCAGCAGCCACGGGCGGACGTGCTGGAGGAGGGGCAGAGCAGCTAGATATGGCCGGGCCCAGCGCGCGCGCATGTCGTGTGCCAACACACTGCAGCAGGAGACCCTAGCCGGCAGCACTGAGCCAGCGCGCGGTGTGCGCGCAGTGCAGGCGCGACGGCGGCCGGTGCGGGAGCGCACGCGGCGTGCCAGGGCAGCAACGCAGCGCGGCAGCAGGGTGAGGACAGTGGCCGGGACGGCCGGTGCGACGGCCCGCGCGTGGCATGCCTGCACACGCGTGGCAGTGCGACGCGGCCGACGCGACAGTGCTCGCTGGTGGCTAGCAGCGATGCCAGCCGAGCAGAGGCGGTGACCGCGACCAGCGCTGGATTCGTTTAAACTATGTGACATGCACGCTTTTTAAAGCTGTTGAAAAATCCTACCCGATGGTCCAAATGTCAAACCAATTTTTCTATACTCAAGAGGGTACGAGGGCTATCGACCTAAGCCCCGACATTTCGCCACTTATTAAGCCGATCGCTCTACAAAAATTGTCGAACATGGCTTCGTCGACCCATTTACAGACTTACGTGGAATGGCTAAACCTCGAACAGTTTCGCTTCGAATTCTAATTCCGACCTACTTGATATACTAGCTAGCGAACCTCGTCCTTGACCGCACATATTTCATCGTCGCCTACGAAGTTCGGCTACCAACTTTACTACGTTCCGCCGATGCGTTCCGTAGCATTTTCGTCCGATAAAAATCCATTTTGAATCCTAAGTGATAATATGCGACACGAAATATACATTCATTTCATGTTTCAACTGAACGTTGTAATTCCCGAATATTGATTTATACTCTATAACACACACATTTACTCTCAAGTATGATGCTCATGCACTGTTTTAACAAGAACTGTACAATGTAACACCGATGGTGTTACATAAAGCACTGGCATGCCGTGATGATATGCAGGCTGTGTGAGATCATGGTGTGAGCTGACTGCTACTAGAAACGGACTGCCAGGTCTTGGTGAATTTATGGGAGAACCGCAAAATGTAAAGATCGGAGGTTGCACCTGTTCTTCTCCAGATGGAGGACCTTAGCCAAAGCTTTGAAGCTTTCAGTTTCTGTTTTGTTAGTAGAATTTGTAATAGATTAGCTCATGAGTGTGCTATATTGGTGTCATGAAAACCCGGTGGAAGTGTGGCCTATAATTGCACTAGGTTTGCAAGCCACCGCTGATGTTGATTGTAACCCTGCTCATGGTTAATATAAGCTCCGGTTGATCTAAAAAAAAGACTACAACAATTTAGAATATGGACTGGCTAACGACTGATGGAATGCGACGGCCAGTACCTAGCGCACGGCCACATCCCCCACAGCTTGTGAGCGAGCTAATTGACATCACATCGGCAGCTTGGGATCGAATTAAGCTTCAGAAAAATTTCACGCAAGCTGATATTGATGTGATTCTTAATATCTCTGTGTGTCATCGGAGCCAACCGGATTTCTGGGCTTGGGCATCATGACAAGACGGGAATTTTCACAATGAGATCCACATATAGGATGCTTATTATGTGGCGTGCTTTGTCAGAGAATGCAGCAAGATCTGATAGAAGAGAGGAAGAGAAGGAGTGGTCGTCCTTGTGGCAGGTCATGGTGCCTTCAAAGGTACGAATTTTTATTTGGCGGCTTGCAAAGTACTCATTGCCATCTACAGATGTTCTTCACTGCAAAAATATGGCTGATCATGGCCAATGTGCTTTATGTGGTGCCACTGATTCTTGGAAACATTCATTTCTTGAATGTAATGTGGCGAGATGTGTATGGGTGCTAGAGAGCGAGAAAATCGTCGAACACCTCAGCGAGATGCAGGAGAACTCGAGAAATTGGTTGGCGAACCTGTTCAAAACAATGTCCCATGATGATCTTATTCGGGTGTTGGTAACTATGTGGGCAATTTGGTATGCAAGAAGTAAGGCGATCCATGAATAATTTTCCAGAGCCCGCTATTGACACATAGCTTTGTAAACAAATATGTTGCTGAATTGAAAGCGCCGAAGCCGACTCAAGAAGCAAAGGCAAAAGTTCAGACTCGACGTCCTAAGTGGCTGCCGCCGCCAACTGGATGCAAGAAGGTGAATGTCGATGCAGCTATTTCAAAGAACTTGAGGAGGGCATTAGTAGCAGTCCTAGCCCAAGACCAAGATGGCAGTTTTCTGGGAGCATCGGGAGTGGTCCTTGAAGGAATCACAAAACCGGAAATAGCCGAGGTAATCGTCTGCAGAGAAGGTCTAGCTCTGGCGTCTGACCTCATGTTGACCTCATTCCGGTTGGCATCTGACTGTGCTAATGCTATTAGAAGCATGGCAGGAATAGGCTTGGGTCCTTATGGCCAAGTTGTGAAGGAGATCAAGGAACGGGCTCGTGATTTTGTTTTTGTTGATTTCATTCATGAGAATAGAAATTCCAATGTTGATGCTCATGCTCTAGCTAGGAGCTTGATTTCTTTTGATACTGGCTGGTATGTCTGGCTGTTAGATCCGCCTTCGAGCATTTGTAACTCTTATGACCAACTCCATGAATAATGAGTGTGGTTTCCCTAAAAAAATCAACTCCATTATTGAACTTCCCTAAAAAAAGAAATAAAAAACTCCATCATCGAACAGCTACACTCTATAATTGTTGGAGCAGATGGACCTATTTGGTATATAGCTTAGCTGCAGCTCTAGAAATAAGAGGTTCTTATGAGAAAGGCATAACATACCCTTGGATGATGGTTATTGTGTGTTTTGATGTATATCAAACATATGTGTGAATGCATTCTTTTATAGGCACATAGTTTTTGCTAGCACTTTGTTTGCTACGTACTTAGATATTATGTCTAGATGCGTAGTAAAAGTTATGTATTTAGAAAAGCTAGAATAACTTATAATTTAGAAATGAGGGAGTATATTATAAATAATTTAGTCACTATGGGGGCTGATGAGGCAGCAAACTGCAACGTCGAAGAAGGCAACCTAGGCAAGGACAAGGTCTTGGGGGAATTGCGGTAGCAGATGTCGCTTTGCGACTGGGCCACTACAAGGATGTGGTGGCCCTGGCGGAGAAGCTCCCGAACCGTGGTCTCCAAGGCTCGCAATGTGCGAAAGGCTACACCATCGGCGCAAGCACGGGTGGTGAAGCCGCGAGGAGGCGAGGAGCGGGCCCCGATCGTGGCGTCGAGTGGCTTCATATTATTACTAATGATTTCTATCCGGTTCACAACACCGTGAGGTTTAGCTAATCCGGTAGTCACTTAGGTTATAGAGCCTAGATCGAGCGTGCGAACTAACAGTAAAAAAAATAAGTGCCAAATTGTCTCATCTCTATGATAAAAGCAACATATTTGGGCGCGTTTGGTTTCTTGGACCGTTACTGTGCTACCTTACCGAGCGAGATTTTCTGAGTGAGTCTGCCATTTGTTTTTCTTGCTTGCTTGTCTCGGGGTTTGTGCTAGCAAGATTTCCCTTGTTTTTGTGGGAGAGGCAAAACGGCTCACCGGCCTGGGTGAGCTTCTCGTTTTCTACACTGGCAGGGCGAGGTGAGGTCAGGTGTGTTGGCTCTAAGAACCAAACACGTCCTTTATCGTCGTGCCAATTCCGCTTCTCTAGGTTATCCTTTGTAAAAATAACCTGTCTACGAGAAAGATCTCGACCTTTAAAGGGACCTTAAGTTTTCACAAGTGCTTGTTAATAACATTAGGGACATCCAAAAATTGATTACAATTAAATAATGAAATTTCACCGAGAATAGATCATTTGGGTGTAAATCCCAGTAAATACATCTTGTTCTTGGGTTAATTGGAGATTAGCAACACGCGGAAGCATAAAATAGCTACATGTCTCGAAACATGAAAAGAAGGTGTGGACCATATAACACGTCATCACTATCAAATGCTCACTCGGATTAAACCGAACAGTAAATATATTCCAACATTTCACAATTTTCCCTGCATCTTGCATTTTGCATGTAATCCAAACATTAAAAGAAGGTGGATCATATATAACTTCGACATTTTGCTGATTCTACACTCCTGCCTATCGCTGTCTGGTCGCGTGCGTGTACGTGATAAGATAATGCCAAGCTAAGCACGCACGTCGTAAACTGTTTCTCTGATGCCCTCGCAAAAAAAAAAAAGTTTCTCTGATGCGCTGCACTACTTGCTTGCTAATAAAATAGTACAGCACAGTACAGCAATAATGAGATAAGAGCCCGTTGAGCTGTGATATTATTTGCCATGTTCGCTTGGCTGCATGGCTGAAAGTACTTTTGGTGGTTGGCTGTAAAAATACGGCTTATAAGCCAAGTGAATTGGACGATTATTATTATCATGATCCTGATTGCCAGCGGCAGCGATTCAATTATGCTCACAAAAGTCTTCGAGATGAGGAGCAAGCGCATGTGATCATGCATCCAGAGGTCCATGTGAGCCGCCAGCTAGCCACTTGGATCTGCCACTGGCGTCTTGCATGCAGGCAGCTTCCTCATGTGATGAATCCTGATCGATCCGGTGGCATTCCGATCCCGTGGCTAGGGATATCGTCGTCTCTCCAGGATTTGCTCTAGAGAACGGGAACCTGCGGCTGCGGCTGCGGCTGCGGCTGCGGATCACTGCAGTTCTCGTGCTCGATTTGCCGTCTGACGTGTTCCGGGCGTTCTTGAGCTTATCTGCCAACCAAGAGGATACGTTTTTGTATGGTCAGATCCGTCTAGCGTTTTTCCATCTTTTTGACAAAACGGACGCTCTGACAAGCAGGAATGCAGGATCCAGGTCGGGGCAGAGAGAACGTACGGGCGTGCGATGAGATGCGAGGGTGGACCAGCGGTTTTGACCTGGCGCCCTTGGTCTCGGAGGTGGGAGAAGAGAAAGAACCCAATGTTCAAAAAAAAAAGAGAGAACCTGAGCAACTCTGCCAAGTCAACAGGCAATACTTCCTGATGCCAATGCGTGCATGTCGAGTCTGCTGGCGCGGTGGGTGGCCAATTTGGCCATGCACGGAGATGCATCACAGCATCAGCATCAATGCATGCTACTACTCCCCTGCAGCCGGCCGGCCGGCCCAACTGCCCAAGTGCCGTGCGTGCGCTCAGCTCACTCGCTGCGTCGAGATCGGAACCATGCAACTTCACAGCGACAAGCCGACAGCGTTTCACTTCACGGCGGCAACAACAAGGAACCATGAGTCAGAAAGCAAGCATCCAAGTGCAGATGGCGTCAGTTGTGACGCTGCCGAACGGAAGCCCATGCCAGGACAGTGGAAAAGCGGAGGTGATGCAGACGGTCCTGTCTCCAGCCTCCAGCACGCGCGCGCCTGGCGTGGATGTGGATCGGTGGATCCAAGCAAAGCGACGGCCTTAGCAAAGTGAGCTACTAGTCGTGTCGGGAATGGCCGTGCACGCGAGGGGTTATGGTAGATGGTAGTACAGTACTTGTGTTATGCCAGCACATCGCGGCCGGCGTCGCGCGGCGGAATTACCGGCCGTGTCTTTCTCGCCGGCGTCGCTCTCCGTTTCCCGTGCGTCCTCCGGTCCTCCCGCGGCGGGCCACGCTGGCTAGAGCCCACCCGCCCGCATTATCGTCCAGATAGGACGACACCTCGCTCCCGCCACGCCGTGGGACCCAGATTCACGCACACCTCCCTGTCCTCAGAGAAATTCGGAATTTTGCCCTCACACGGAGTAGGCTTCGCTAGAATGTCATTAAGTTGGTGGGCTTTGCCAGAATGCCCTTATGAAAGATGTGTTTCGCGCTATTTTATCATTTCGTGTTTTTTCAACTTTGTAAATTTCTGACCCCATCTTTTTGACCAGACGTGACCGTTTTACCCCTGTCTCCTTCTACGTTATCCTCTCGACCGGTCACGGCAATTTCCCCTTTCTCTCCCGTTCTCTCTCCGTCTGGACCGGTGTTCGGGCGGGAGCCCGAAGCCGGCTGCCCAGCCGCGCCAGGCCGCCGTCGACCGCCTGCGCCACTGCCGCGTCCTCGCCTCGACCGTCCGTGCCAGGCCACCGCCGCGTCCGCGCCACGCCGCAGTCGCCGCCCCGATGTTTTCGCGCCAGGCCACCGCCGCGTCCACGCCAGGCTGCGGTCGCCGCCCCGGTGCATCCGCGCCAGGCCGGGAACTGGACTGGAAGCCCGATGAAGGTAACCTCGGCAGACCATAGTAGCCACACAGCCAGCATATTACATAACCAAATTAGTTCAGTACAGATAAGTTAAAGTGTTCAACACAAAGTCACAAACACATTGACATTCAATAGTCCCACATGTCCGCCTAGTTAAACAGGCCCAAAAGCAGAGTAACCAAACTGGTCGTCCCTGTCCTAGTATGACGTGGACAACTAGCTTTCTGGTCGAGCTAATCGAGTCAGTCCTCCTAATCGAACACCAGGGACCGACCAGGATGACTAATCGTGATTAATCGGATGACCTGAAAACATTGGTATTTTCAGTAGCTTTTTTAGTTTTCTTGTTACCATTCTTTCCATACTTGGTTGTATTTATCCTAGGCTTCCTTTTCCGACAAGTTAGAACAATTTAGGCACTTGTAGCTTGTTTGTCCCATTTAGTAGATGTAAGTTACAGAAACTAAAGAAATCAGTACATTTTCTTTGTCCCATTTCGACAACACTTGTAACTTGTTTCTCCATGACCTAATTCTCCACACCCCTTGCATATTCTTTTCCCTCTTACCAATTGCCTTTTAGGTTTAGCAGCTTGCATAGCCCCCTCTTCAGCAGCTTTATCAGCCTCATTGGCAGCCTCCTTGGCAGCCTTTTTCCCTCTGCCACCACTTCCTCCTTCAAGACATCCTTTTATCCGCAGCTTCCTATATCTCTCAGCACCCTTTTTGTCCAATGGTGCCACAACTGTAAATGAAAGTGACACATGTGGCCACTGAGTTTTATCTAGGAGTGGCTCTATTAATCTCTTATAGGCATTCTTAAAATTTTCCACTGAATAATATTCATGGATAAATTCCTCAAGATCCACATCCACAATTTGTTGGGTTGTAATCAAAGCCAAAGCATGCTGACATGGCTTACCAGTGTGCTGCCACTCAAGGCATGTGCACTCATGGAGATAAGTCTTCACTACATGCCTGTTATGGATGCTATTAATTTCCCATATCTCTGCAGCAATACTATCAGAGGTGATAACTCCTCTGGTTCTCATTTTCAGCTGGTGTATGACTGTAGGTAAAATTCTCCCATTAAGCTTTTGTCCAATTTGCCTTCTCTTCCTCCATAATACCATTAGCATCTCCCTAATTTTATCAGCAAGCTCAACTACAGGAAGGTCATTCTAGTCCTTGATCCAATTATTAAAACATTCAGCAAGGTTGTTGGTTATATAATCACACTTTATTTCAGGGTTAAATGCACTTCTCATCCACAACAATTTATGATAATTGTCAAGCCATTCCATCACTTGATCGCCAGCCTCTCTAACAAATTTGAAGAAATATTGGAATACTTCAACTCTATATGCTCGAGCTGCAGGATACATCTTCGAAAAAACATCACCCCCGAACTTCTTAATGAAATTCTGCATAAGATGCCTAAAAGACTCTCTCTGTTCAGCATGAGGAAACACATTTTAACAGCTTTCTCTAGACCTTTGCATGCATCAGTGCAAATAGCAAGAACAGGTAGGTCTCCTATGGCCTTATGCAACTGAGTCATAAACCATTCCCAATTTTCTGTTGTATCGCCATCTATGAAGCCAAATGCAATATGGTACATCCAATTGTGTCCATCTAGAGCAGTGGCTGCGGCTAAGTGTCCACACCATCTACCATTCAACGCAATGGAGTCGATACTAAGGTAAGGCCTGCATCCCTCTAGAAAACCCTCAATACAAGGACTCAAAGCACAAAAGAACATGTGAAAGTGTACCTTGCCATCAACCATCTTGATGTCAATCTCAATGACACTGTTTGGTGAGTGCTTCAGAACCTCTGCCCTCCAATTGTAGAGCATTTGGAAGCTTTCCTCCCAGCTGCCAAACAACTCTTTCATTGCAATATGACTCCCCTTACAAACGATGTCATAGTGAATTTCACATTTGTGGTCGTCTTGCAGCTGCTTCTTTAGTTCTTTTGGGCCCATATTTGGGTCCTTCCTGAGGAGCTTGATACCCCTTGAAGCAACCTAGGCAGCAGTGGGTGTAGTAGTAAGTCTCCTCACACTGGATGAACAATTATGTTGAGCAATTAGAGTTGTAACCTGCATTATTACAGAAATTAGAACATTGCCATAACTCAAAAAAAGAAGTCATATTCATATAACAAAAAATTATGTATACCATAACAGTTTTTGAATGACATTGTTTTCGACCATTAATATGCCAAGGGCAATCTGGTGCCATGCACTTCCCAATAAACATCTATATGTCTGTTTTCACAGTGTATAGTGCAAACTATTTATTAATGGCAAACTGCCTCACAACCAATCTAAACTCAACCATGTTGGGGTACACGGTGTCAATATCCATGCATGCTTTGTTAGGGTCATACATCATCACCCTCTCCTCCGGTATTGCATCATCAATAGGGATAGCTGCACCTCTTGTGTCAACATCAGGGACTGTACTACCATTATTTGCGGTAGCCTGATCATCATTTGAAGTAGAATCAGCAGCACCCTAGCCATGATCATCCTCGGTTCTCAGGCCCAGCAAATGATACAGCTCATCCTCATCAAAAATTTCTAACCTTCCTTCCCCTTCATCATCTTGCCTTTCCTCAATCCGTAATTCATCCCAATTAACGACATGTCCCTGTGGCTGTTCTAGAATGCCACCATCTACAGGCACTAAACTAAGCTCAGGCTCCGCATAGAGCCTAAAAACACACATTACAGAGTTAGAACACTACACGCATGCCATACAACTAGTCGTAGTAAGATATATTTGTACAACAAAGAGTAAATACTGATGCATACCCGATAACTACACCACACCGATTGCAATCCATAGCACAAGCACATAAGAGAATCATTGTTTCTTACTCCTGTAAAACCCTAAGTTAACACTATACCCATTGAATCCACAAATTAATCATGAATATGGGCGCCTTGAAGCCTCACCTTAGTTCCGGGGGGAGAATATTGCCATGGCTGAGGCTTCGGAGGCGGGCGCGTGTCCTGGACTACGGGGGCCTTCGCCTGGGGATGACCTGGCCTGACCGCTGGCCAATGGCACGAGCAGACAACTGTAGGGTTGGTCTGGGGCAATGCGCAAGGAGCGACGGGACGTAGGGAGGGGTAGCGTGCCTGGTGACGCGCGGCCTGTCGACGGTGGCCTGGCGCGGACGGGCGGCAATGGGCGGTGGCGGTCTCCCGCCCGAACACCGGTCGAGACGGAGAGAGAATGGGAGAGAAAGGAGAAATTGTCGTGACCGTGAGAAGCAAAGCAAGAGGATAAGGTAGAAGGAGACATGGGTAAAACGGTCACGTCTGGTAAAAAAAGATGCGGTCAGAAATTTATAAAGTTGAAAAAACACGAAATGACAAAATAGCGTGAAACACACCTTTTATAAGGGCATTCTGAAGAAGCCCACAAATTTAATGACATTCTAGCGAAGCCCACTCCCTATAAGGGCAAAATTCCCATTTAAGGACATGCTCCACCTCCACACGCATCGCGGCGCGTAGTCCACGGACGTCGTGCCTCCACAACCCCGCCGGGACGCTATAATTAGGCCTGCCTGCCTACACCTGCTGGACTCACCAGAAACTGCAGCCACACGAAGCCGTTAGCTGCCTTCTCCCTTGTCTCCTTGGGATATTTAACTTTTTACCATTATAACGGATGGCACCTCCTGAGATAGCAATTTTAGAATTGGCACTACGGTTTTACCAGCAGAGAGAGAAATTTGATACGAAATTACCATTTTTACTCGTGTGGCACGCCAACACATCACTCTAGCGTGGATCCGAGTCAGCAGCCTCATGCGAAATGACGTCCTTGTTGCTGGCGTGTTTATACTCACAGATTGTCGGACCCCACTTGTCAGCCATCTCTCCCAGCCTCTCCTCCCACTGATGGGTGGACCTGGCCGTCAGGGTCATCCCCTACCTCCAGCCACTGATCCCTTAGGCAGAGCGGGCGACAACGACGGGGGTGGGGTGGAGCCGATGGGAGGGGCCAACGCCGGTGATGCCGGCGGCGGCGTCGTGCTCGGAGCCGGCGCGCCGCCGCCGATGCTGTTGTTGCGGGCGGTGAGGACCATGACAACGAGCTTCTCGTCGGTGGGATGGCGCTGCGGGCACGGTTCGACACCGAGAAGCGGTGCAGCATGGGCGGTGTATCCTTGCTAGGACAGCGGAGGAAGTGGGGAGGCAAATGGTGGTGTCTGTGTGGAAATCCGGAGCTCGAACCAAAGCTCAGCAATGGCGGTGGTTGCGGTGATTGGCAGCGTTGGAGAAGAAGAGAGGACAGAGGGAGGGGCGGGACGTCTGAGGCGTGGAGAGGGGCCTGAGGGACGACGAAGAGGGGGAGGAACGAGCAGTGGGCACCCCTGGCAGTGGAAGCTTGGTCGTATGCCGCCCATGGCGGCTTGACTCGGTGCGCACGGTGGAGGGATCACGGCTGCGGTGGTGTGGTGGATGCGACGGAGGGGCCGGGTCCGTGCGGGATGCTGAGGACACGGGAGGGGTGCGGACAGGGCGGGTCGCGTGGTCGCCCGGCCATGGCCAGCGAAGGGGATCAGTGGCTGGAGGTAGGGGATGACCCTGACAGGTGGGGTCCACCCCGTCAACAAGAGGAGAGGTGGGGAGAGATGGCTGACAGGTGAAGTCCGACTATCTCTGAGTATAAACATGCCAGGGGCAGGGGCGTCATTTCGCATGAGACTGCTGACTCGGATCCGCGCTGGAGTGATTTGTTGGCGTGTCACGCGAGCAAAAATGGTAATTTCGTATCAAATTTCTCTATCTGCTGGTAAAACCGTATTCCATAGGCTGTAAGCACGCATACCCCTCCTATCTATGAAAGAGAACATGAATTCCCTGCACAACATATCTAGTGAGGGCTCCTTCCAATCTACGAAAAGAGGGCATTACGAAAGCTAATGAGTCAAACCAGCACCAAAATAACAAGTGAGTAACAAGCACTATTTCGACCATACTCTCTTTCCTTACATCCTAGCCATTAAGCACTACATGCTATAGCAGTCAACTTACTATTTGCACTCCTTATATTTCATAAGCTTTTTTTTTCGTGCGAATAAGAGAAGGGTAGATAAAGCTAAAAAATACTATGTCAGATGCCATCCGTTCAAATGGTAAAAAGTTAAATATCCACCATCTCCTCTTTTCCCACGCGGGTGGCCCGCGGTCGGGTGAGTGAGTGAGTAAGCAGCTTTGCTTCTCCGTCCATCTCCCCATTCTTCCCTCCCTTCCCCCCGGCCCGGCGGCGGTACGAGACCTGACCCCGCAGCGCTAGCTCGTCGGAACGGCAGGTGTCGGTGCGCGACCTGAGAGCACAGCACCGGGGTCAGGCAGAAAAGATGGCTGGAGCAGCGGTGGCGGCGGTCGACGTGCCGGCGGCGGCGGCCAACGGAGGGGCTTGCTGCTACGTCGCCATGGGGCCCGGGTACGCCACGCCGCTGGAGGCCATGGAGAAGGGGCCCAGGGAGAAGCTCGTCTACGTCACCTGCGTCTACAACGGTTTGTGATTTCTGCTTCTATCATGCGTATAGGATTGTAGCCAGGGGGATACACATGGGACATACGCGCAGTGCCGGTCCTTGGATTTTGAGGGCCCTCGGCGAACTTGTCGCGACGGCCCCTCTCGACAAATGTTTCTTAGGTAACATTCTAAAATTGTAACACCTGACCTAAATTACAAGAAAAACATAACTATATGAGTACAAAGTACTAGATAAAAACTGAACAAGGAAAAAAACCTAGGGCCTAGACAATTTGGATATGAACTTATTCAGAACCAAGATTCACAAATCACAAAAAGGACAGAAGGCAATAACCAAGATCATATATCGTCGTCTTTGTCGAGCCCTGCTTCAGCTGCCTGGTTGTCGTCGTCGTCTGGAACGCCGTCGTCTGGCTTCTGGAAGACTGGAACTCGAGCATCGGTGTCTCGGTGATCTGCGCTGGTGATCGCGTGGTAAACTGGTGATTGGCGCTGCGTCTCTCGCAGTCTCCCGTCTCGCCAGAAGTCCGGAAGTCACGACTCATGATCGCTATGTGTGCGTGTGCGGGTGTTGGTGGCTCGGCTCCTTGCCTCCCGGAAAAAAAGAGGCCGACGACTTTTTTTTTTTTGCTGATGGGCCGCTGCATCTTCTTATTAATCTTAAATCCTAATAGACTATAGCCAAAGGGTATGGAGTATTATATACTTGGGCTTGGGCCCCCATCCCGCGAGGGCCCTCGGCCGTCGCACCTCCTGCCCACCCCTTAGGGCCGGCACTGCATACGCGTACACCTTGGAGGATTAGTCAGGAGTATTCGCAAAGTTTATTTAGTATACAGGACAGGTGGGTGTTGTTGCATGGAAAGGGACCCTTTTATTTATGTAAGGGTAATTTAGCTGACAAGAATTGTTCTAGCTTAGATCCCCGATTCTTTTGGAATTCGATTAAATAGGGTTTTCTGCATGTCCTTTGCAAATGATACTACCTGTTTTCATAGTTTAAGACCGCTTTGGTCTGTCAAAAAAATAGGACTATACTTGGGTTCAGTTAGTTTGCAAACTTAGCGGTTAGCGCGTATGAACACTACCTGCTCCAAAACGTTTTCTGTTTATGACAGGGGTTCACATGGTTTCTCCTTTGGGGACGCTTACAGATCACACAGTCACAAACCATGTGAACACTGCACAGATTAGATGTTTTGCCTTGTTGGGAATTTTGTGTTCATGTGGTTACATATGATTTATGCAGGTACTGGAATTAACAAGCCGGATTACCTTGCGACGGTGGATTTGGATCCCAACTCTCCTACATACTCCCAGGTGATCCACAGGCTCCCGGTCACCCACACCGGCGATGAGCTGCATCACTCTGGCTGGAACTCCTGCAGCTCCTGCCACGGCGATCCATCAGCCAAGCGCCGCTTCCTGATCCTGCCTTCGTTGCTGTGAGTATTATCAAATAAATGGAGATGGTCAGATGAATGAATCAATTGACTGACTCGACTGCTGACCCTGACTGAGAATCTGTGGTGTGGTTTCGATGGTTATTTGCAGGTCAGGTCGTGTGTATGTCGTTGACACAGCGACAGACCCGAGGGCGCCATCCTTGCATAAGGTGGTTGAGTCTGAGGACATTGCTGAGAAGACTGGGCTTGGGTTTCCTCACACGTCTCATTGCCTTGCATCTGGCGACATTATGATTTCTTGCCTTGGGGACAAGGAGGGGAATGCAGCTGGCAATGGCTTCCTGCTGTTGGATTCAGAGTTTAATGTTAAAGGGCGGTAAGTACTTCTCACAGTTTAGGCCCATTGATATTGATGTGTAGCATGTAACTACGGCCAATTACAGAGCATATAGCCTATTATCGTAGTACTACATCATGCTGTTATACAGTTTGCCACATTTACAGTAACATAAGATTAAGAACACACGATGACTTGTATAATGGGTGTAGTTCCAGTAATGTGCTCTGAAATAGCTGCAGATGTATGGCAAATTGCTTGACATGTGAAAACCAGACAGATTCATTATGCTGATCTCTGTGTCTTGATTAATTATTAAGTCTTTGCACTTTGCTACATGCAGTTGGGAAAAGCCAGGTCATAGTCCATTGTTTGGATATGACTTCTGGTACCAGCCTCGCCACAAGACGATGATCAGTTCATCATGGGGAGCCCCTGCAGCGTTCAGGACAGGTTTCAATCTTCAGCATGTCCAGGATGGCCTGTACGGAAGGCACCTGCATGTGTACGACTGGCCTGGTGGTGAGCTCAAGCAGACACTTGATCTAGGTGACACTGGACTTCTTCCCCTTGAGGTAATAAATTATTGAAAATGTAATGTAGAAAACTTCTGCCAGAATAATTTTGCATTTGTCTATATTTGTTACTTTTGTGCTGTCTTTATTTCTCTGTAAATGCTACCAGAGTAGTTTGTTTGTAACACTTCTCTGTTTGTTTGTTTCACCTGCAGGTGAGGTTTTTACATGATCCATCAAAGGACACTGGCTATGTTGGCTGTGCTTTGACAAGCAACATGGTGAGATTTTTCAAGACCACGGATGGATCGTGGAGCCATGAGGTTTGTTCATGCTACATGATAAGTTCTTTCCCACCTAATGAGCTTGATTTTCCAACTTGCTTATATTGCTATGACTGCGCTTGTAGGTTGCTATCTCTGTGAAAACATTGAAGGTCCGCAACTGGATTCTGCCGGAAATGCCGGGATTGATAACTGATTTCGTTATCTCTCTTGACGACCGTTATCTCTACTTGGTAAATTGGCTTCATGGCGATATCAGGCAGTACAACATTGAGGATCCTGCAAAGCCTTTCTTGGCTGGACAAGTATGGGTTGGTGGTCTTCTTCAAAAGGGCAGTGATGTCGTCTATGTTACTGACGATGGTCAAGAAGAACAGTATAATGTGCCTCAAGTCAAGGTAATCTCCCCTCTTGAAACCTTCTGAAACGAGAAGATTTTTATAATTATTACAGTCCGGGTTTCAGTGGTGGTTATGGGTGGTTCACTGTGGAGTTACCAAATACCAAACTACACCACATCCATTTCTACAAACTTTTGCATTGTCACGCTAGAATACTGGCACACTTGGAATCCTAATTAACCATAACACTTCCAGAAATAGGCAAATAGCCAAGATGGAAATACAATGGAATTTTGATTACTCTGATTCACCATATGTTTCTTTATAATCAGGGTCATCGACTTAGAGGTGGACCACAGATGATTCAGTTGAGCTTGGATGGCAAGAGGATATACGTGACCAACTCACTTTTCAGCCGTTGGGATGAGCAGTTCTTTGGTGATGATCTTGTCAAGAAGGGCTCCCACATGTTGCAGATCGATGTCGACACCGAGAAAGGAGGGCTGGCTATCAACCCCAACTTCTTTGTAGATTTTGGCACCGAGCCAGATGGTCCTGCCCTGGCCCATGAGATGAGATATCCTGGTGGGGACTGCACCTCTGATATATGGATCTGAGGTCAAGGATTTGGCATAACAGGCTGATGGAGATCCCCGCTGTTGTATGCACTGTAATTAACATGGTATCCGTGCAGTGTTTAATCTTGTATCGTGACTGTTGCCTGTGGAATAAGGCATGGTTTCATGAGAACTTTAGATTAATAAAAAAAGTATCGATTCTAAATTTTCTGATTGTCGTCGGCTCTGCCGTCTTTGCTATTGTGTATTGTGAGATTTCTGGTACAGCAGGCGCTCTCGTTCTATCAGGAGTGGGTTGCAGCACCACGACTGGAGTATTTTTTATCACTATGCACGATTTGGCGATGATAGGACAAGCTCCTCAACCTCCCGTGCGCTAACACTAACGCAAATGCATCGTAACACAGGGCCAGATAAAAGGTCATTCTGCAGCTGATTAAGTCCGATGTATAACTCTAAACGCAGAGCATTTCATATTGACCATCTCAAGGTTTAGTGTTGAGGTGCGGGGAGTTGCTCAGTTAATCTCCGGTACAAAATTTATCTCAATCCCTTATAATACCCACCCCCACCAAACCTAAGAATCCGCGATACTAATCCTTGCTAAACGAGGCAAATTTTTAACTCCTTATAATCCACTTAAACACCGTTCAAAATTGATCATAATGGAAGAGAACAACGAAGGCACGCCCAAGAGGGAAATTTGCTTCTTATCAACAAAGGTTCAAGGCCCAAGTAAGGCATTTACAAAGCGAGGCACAAAGAACGTAAATCAATACAGCGCAAAACCAAAGAACAAAAATTAAATATTCCGTTTTGGTTGGGGTGCGCCAGGCTCGGGCAGCAGTGCAACGCCCGAGCGACACGCGAGGACCCCAGTAGCAAGCTACTGTGGTGGGCCCTCCCCCACAAAAAATAAATTTAATATCGAAATGGGCGCATGGCCCACATATCAGATATTAAACTGATAAGAACAGATACTACACTTGATCTTAGCCAAAAGGCCGAGAAAGGTATGAGTTGCCCGGCTGCCCAGGGGTCTCCTCTTATAGCGTTCCTCTGGCTTCGCTCGTCCAAAGCTTCCGAGGTGGGACTAACAGAGTTGCGCTCGGCGCAAGCACGGCGTGCGTTCTTTAGTACCAGGCGTCGGTGCTGCCCAGGCAGCGGTGGAAATGGGCTCGCTAAGGCCCATCAATAGCTAGCCCACCAAAGAAGAGAATCCCTCGGGTGTGGAATTCGCTCCGTCTCCCTCCGTCCTACCTACCACTTGGCTTCGTCAGAGTTTGAAGCGGCCATGGTGAGCCATGCGGCCTCCGCGTCCCGCCGACGCTCCTCTCCCGCCTCCCACGCGCTCCAGTGCCACGCCCTCCTCCTCACCTCGGGCCACCTCGCCCTCGCGTCCGTCCCCGGCGCCGCCGCGCTTGCGGACGCCGTCTTCGCGCGCCTCCCGGAGCCCGCAACTTAATTGCATTCGCCGGTCAATAGACATGGAATCCAGTCCTCTTGCATCATCGACTCTGAGTGAACTCTGCGTCATGTCACGCTGCAACTTTTGATCAGCTTAACTCTGAAACCAACATTTGAACATAGCACCTGACTTCATCAATAGCTACACCACCAACTTCAGTTAGGACTACAGGCTTGCAGCCAAGCACAGAAGCTAGACTGCTAGAGCTACGTGCATCAAGAACAACTCTGAACTCTGTGTGGATCTTTTGTTCATTAGAGCAACGCTACTAGTTGTTCTTACAACTGCATGCTGATTGCTGATAGGAATCCGTCCCTGAATGTCTGAATGCTCTCTGAAAATAGTAGATTTCGCACATATGGATGGCAGCATATCAGCAAGCACATCGGGCTCTGTCTCTGCTGTGCAAGCATGGTGCAAGCAGTCTAGCTTCAGCACGCCAGTGGTTTGCAAATCGCAACTTTGCATTCGCGAATTGCACATTTGTGCAAGCATGGTGCATTTCGGTGCTTGCCAATGCCAATAACGTGAGCTAGTGGACTGGGCTTAAATGGCTTGCGGGGTAGAGACGAGCCCACGAACAGAATAAGCCCAGGAGGCCAGATTTATTGGCTACAAGGCCATGCTACATGAAGGCTCCGCGGGTCCCACTGGTGTAACCGGGCCCGCTGCAACAACAAAGCGCTACGCAAACACGACTTAGCAACCACAAGATGAACTCCATTATTTGCTCAAAAAAAAAAAAAAAAGATGAACTCCATTCTCTCTCTGAAAAAAGGATGAACTCCAATGTCGGTAATTTTACTTGAATGAAATATCTTAAGTCGGCATAGGAAAATATCTCTCTGTGGAAGACTCGAAAATACTAGGACCGATTTTTCTATTTTCATTATTTTGCTTGATGGTAGGTAGCAATTTATAATTCACTTTAAATTTACCCTATATAAGAATGTTAACGTAAACTGTCTCTTATGTAGCCCAATGTAAAATGCATCATTATAAGTTATTGTGTGTTCTTTAAGGCTAAAGTCATGAATTTACCAACGGATGATTCCACGATTCTATGACTGATGCTAGATCCAATATGGTAGAGTTTTCTAAATTGTCCATAGCATGGTAAAAAACTGAATTTTCTTAAGAAACTTTAGTGTTTCTTTGCAACATAAAAATAGTATAGAGTTCGATTTTACTTCTTGTTCAACTAGAACCCATTAATTTCCCAACGACCTTCAGAGTTATGGATGGTCTATTTAAATTAAGAAAATATTTTTCTCAATTATGTACTTATGTTTCTTCTTTTTAACTACTTACTTACAGTTTTTTGATAATAAGTAAATAGTACTATAGAGTTAGGTTTTACTTGTTCAAGTTAAACCCATTAATTTACCAACCAACTTCACAATATGCAAGGACTATTTAAGTTAAGAAAATATTTTCTCAATTATCTTCTTTTATTTGAGAATAAGTTTAACAAAAAACATAACATCAACGGAGTGAGCTCAACCGTTGTAACTGATATATCAAAATGGGATATAATCTATTTTCTATGGTAATTTGCCGTTAGTTTATGTATCCAGCCAGGGGTTTTTTTTTCTTGGCGCCTCCAAAGGGCGAGATATTTTGTGCCGAGCTGGCAGCCACATCGCCATCCTTCCGAAGTCCAAAGCCGCGAGAGGCAAGGGCGCAACAAAACCCTAGCCGCTTTCCCCTTCCTTTCTTAAACCCCAAGCCGCGCCGCATTCGCTCGCCCCCCGTCCCGCCGCCTCTCCTACTCCGACCGCATCTCCCCCTCAGGTATGGCTCCATTCCGCCGCCTTCGTTCCGCTCGATCCGATCTATCGTCTCAAGTAGTCAATTGTAGCGGTGGATCTCGTGTTGCGCTTCGGTTCCTTTGCGGTTGGCTGTTGATTCTTAGATGGGGGCAGTGGGGAAATGTCCGATCTATCGTTAGTAGTCAATTGTCGCGGTGGATCTCGTGTTGCGCTTGGGTTCCTTTGGGGTTGATTCTTATACGGGGCAGTGGTGAAAAGTTGAACCATTGGGTTGAGGGAAGCCCGATCCTACGCGCTCCGGTGAGAAGGGTCGTGGCTCGCCCTTCGCGAGGACGGCGAGGACCGCGTATAGAAGCGCTCCCGCTCGGGGGAGGTCCGCGACTGGGATCAGTGCCCCGCCCCGCGAGATGACGGCGGCGCCACCGTGTTAGGGGAGCAGCGGTTCAGGCCCTCGAGTCGGCTGTTTCCTCTCTCGTGAGGCGCCCGCGTGCGGGGCTAGCGGTGGCTACGCACCCCATTCGTTGTGCGCTGTGTGAAGCCAGCAGCAGATACAGTTTTAGTATATATAACAATGTATCTTTGTTGGGGAAATGTTTTGGTTGCTGTGAATTTTAGGGTTCCAACTGCAGTATGGTAGTTTTTCATGTATCCTCGCCCGGAAGGAATCACAGATTCCCATCCTCTGATGTCTATTAGGAGGTCTGATTGGTTTAGGTTTGTCTCCATTGATGCATACTAAGGTAGTTGTAGGTGCTATTTAGATACGTTCCCTGCAATGATTGAATTAGAAACATTTTTTGCAATACCATTTCTGCATCACACATTGTTACAGTGCCTCGTTCAAGGTCCTAACTGCTGTTAAGAGTTTGCTCGTGCATGCCCCGCTGAATTTTCGTAATCTTCCCGTATGTGCAGGTTTAGTGTTCAAAATGGCGGCCTTCAACAAGCTCGGTGGCCTTCTAAGGCACAGTGCTCTGGCGAGCGGTGTCGCTGCTAGCTCTTCTCCTGCAGTGTTCAATGCTGCTCGGCTCATGTCCACCAAGCTATATGTTGGTGGTTAGTTTTTGTTGTCTTGTTTCCTCTAATATACAAGCAACCTATGAAACTGTCACTTTTGTTTTATGTTATTAGTGTTCTTTGGTTAGGTCTTTCATGGGGTGTTGATGATGTGAAACTGAGAGAAGCGTTTAGCAGCTTTGGAGATGTTACTGAAGGTCTGTATATACATTTGAATGTTATTATGATGTGTTAGTGGCTGTCTGAATAGTATTGCTTCATTTTCCTCTGCTGTTGTGTTGTGGTTCACATTCTGTTTTAAAATGGCAAATATTCATGTTGCAGCGCGAGTGATCACGGACAGGGATACTGGGAGGTCAAGAGGCTTTGGCTTTGTTAACTACACCAACAATGATGATGCCAATGCAGCTATATCTGGAATGGATGGCAAGGTGAGTACCTCATATGATCTGTTTCAAGTAGTCAAACATATACCTCATATGCTCTGTTTCAAGTAGTACCATGCAGAGGAATTCATTTTGATTTGTGTTATAGTGTTCCTTGAAGTTTTTATTTGACAAATTGTGCACTCTTTTAAGGTGTCATTGTATATTGCATTCATGTTACTCGCAGGAAATTGATGGGCGGCCGGTACGTGTCAACATCGCTAACGACAGACCTGCAGGGAACCGCGGTGGTGGTGGCTATGGCGGTGGCGGTTTCGGAGGTGGTGGCTATGGTGGTGACAACCAAAGCTATGGTGGTGGCTATTAAGTGCATTAACTGTCAAGATATTTGAAATAATGAACTTTAGGACCTGGCATGGGGCTCATGTGAGGCCTTGTGTTTTGCTATTTGTGTTATGTTATTGTTGGAACTCCTAGATGCATAGACTGAGCCGCAGAATCTTGCCTATTGGTTTTGGTTGCTTTGAAAAGTGCAAATGCAAGTAGCATGTATTTCCATCGAGTGGATACATAATTTGCACACATTACCTTAGGTGGCTATCCTTTGCAATGTGTACAGGAGTATTACATGAAGTATTTGCGATTTGGAATTCGTTTTGTTTTTCAGATGCTGGAATTACTTGAAATTTTGCTTGGCTACCATGGTTAATGGTGGCTTATGTGTTTGATCCTGAGTTTTATGTAACTTTCGTCAGTGTTGACACCGAATGCCCCTCTTGAGCCAATTTTATTCCACTGTGGTTCTCAATCCGTCCTGTCTGTTCTCATCTATTGAACTTTTTTCAAAGTAGAGGCGTTCTCATCTATTGAACATTTCTCGGCTGTGCTACAATAACCATTCTCAAAAGTAGGGGCGGATGTGCTACAATAACGTAGCATTCATATAGAGGACTAAAGCCAATTTAATTTAAACCAAACCATTGTCAGGTTTAGGCCAATTCTAAGGCTCTCTTTGGAACAAATGAGAAATAGATGAAGTTAGAGGATTGGAATATTATAGAATTTTTTGCTATGCAACTCTTTCAAACGAATGATTAGGTTTCAACAAATCCTACAAAATTCATATGGAACGATGATTTGGTAGTTGGTACTTAACAATTTTTTTGGGGGAAAAATCATATGGAATGATGATTTGGTACTTTACAATTTTGGGAAAAAAATTCTACTAAGAGATTGAAAATTATGTTAGATCTTCCACAATTCTATGAAGAGATCGAACAGATCTTCCACAATTCTATGAAGAGATTGAACATTACGGAAAAATTTTCTTGTGCCACTCATTGATCATTGAACTCGTTTTTTTTTCCTCTATTAAACTCTTCGTACATTCTATCCAGGCGTAGTTCGTGTAGTTTCCATCCATAGAATTTAAAATGTTTGTAGTTTCCATCCATAGAATTTAAAGGCATCTAAAGAACTCATTAAGGGGGTGTTTGGCATGGCTCCTCTTGAGAGGCTTCGCATGAGCCACAATTATGGCTCCTCCATGACGGCTCCGGCTCATCTATTTTTCCATTGAAAAACGGCTCCTCCTGCAAAATATTTGGTAGGGCTCCTCCAGAGGAGCCTGTGGCAGAATCGTCCGAAATAACACGCTTTCGAAGGTGCTCGTCTTCCACTAGATAATAAGCACTCCAAAAGTTAGCTACATCGGATAGTTTCATCGAGCACACCCTAGGGAAGAACTCGAAACAATCCACGTTTTACATTCAGAATCCAATACTGAGTACGAGTTTACAATACTTAGTCCATTTTATACAACAAAAGTTCTTAGAAATTATTTATTACAATGCCAGAGTTTAGAGTGCGGTAATTAAACAACGGACTTGAAATAAACATCTAACGGAAACGATACAAGGATTCATCTATGCCTACCAGAAGAATCCTCCATACAAGAGCTACTCCTCAAGCTGCACCTGCAATAGGGGTAAATAAATCCTGAGTACATAATGTACTCGCAAGACTTATCCGACTAGTGGGAATAGTTTCCCGACTCTAAGGGTGTGATAGGTAATATGGGTTTGTTGTTTTCTTTTTGTTTGTGGAAAACATTACTAATAATTCATCCTTACAGTCAAGTTTTATTAGCAATCATGATTACTTCATTAGCTAACCATTCTAGATAAGCACATGTTCTACTTTCAAGCAAAGGTTGAGCAATCAGAACTATTTCACCATCTTTCATCTTCCGATTCTTACTACGGTGCTAGACCATAGCCAAGGCGTACCATCTCATGGAAACGGCGATTCGCGAACCAATGTATCCTAACTGGGTACCCCGAAACACACGCCCCGTTTGTACCCTAAGCACAAACAAGATCAACCCATTCTATTTCTATCACGGGGTCTAAGTCCTCGTTCAAACTTGGACTCCAAGCCCCCACTCTTGAGACCTGGTCTCACTATGGTGCTTAGACCTCCACCTTTCTCCGCCTTCAATCAGTCGGTCCAGAAAGAGCCGAAACCCACAATAAGAGCGTAACGAGTCTTCCCGCTCCCATAAGCAAGTATGTGCTCAGGATAATAAGTCTATGACCTGACTACCATCCACAACAACGGATGGTCCTCAATCGACACGGATAGGGAAAATAATGTAACCAAGCTAAGCCCCATGGCCATGGGACACAACTTGTTACACCCACCAATAACCATACCATATCCCTGTCCGGTCACTATTTTTCCTTCCATCATTTTATTATGAGAGTAATAGTAGTATTCACCTACTTGTGAGTAACGAAAGGTTACCCACGCTACCGATAAATCTAAGCATAGAAGCTACTCGATCCTACACTAGTAAGACTCATAGGATATGTATATATATGCATGTGGTTTTTATAAAATTCCTGTAACATAAATGCACATCACACACACACATATATATGCACCGAAGCTTGCCTTGGGCAGGCGCGGTGTCAGCTGAGTCAGTCAGCGGTGGCTCTGGGACCTTCTACATAAGAATCTCCTCCTCGTACCCCTCGACGATCTTCTCGAGCTCGTGCTCGCCGGTGGTCTCAATCTCTACCAACTCGTTCTCTATATGCATGCGATGATGATGACGCAACAATTTAGTATTTAGACAACAACAACTCTTAAAATAAGGATACACATGCTAAGCTACTAAGCTAGCTCTAATGACTAAGATACTAAGCTAACTATCATCTTCATCAAGCAAAGTATTGAGTTCAACTAACAAGCACCTAGTTTCGCAAATCAATTGTATGCCTTTATTTCTATTAAAGAGTTAATGTAGATTTAAACAAGGAACATTTAACTACCCTAATGTTTAGTCTAGTCTAAGGCTACAAAAATTACAGTGAGCACATAATAATACAATGAAACTACTATAAAAATTTTAGGATCAAAGCTATCACCAATTTACCATAAAAATTTCTACAATAATTAACCTAACAATATTAAACACTTTCAAATGATTTAATAGCCTCCGCATCAACATAGATATGTATGAACCAACTACACTAACAAATAGACAATAATTTGTGGAACCTAACAAAATTAGTTTTACGATTTTTGGACACCTATACGATTTTATATTAATTAAACAAAACTGGCTCACAATTAAAAATAAAAAGCTATTTCTAATTCTTTACGAAAAAGAGGAACCGAACTGGCCCAGCGTGGCCCACGCGCAAAAGCGGGCCACGGCGGGGGAGCCCGCGTGTGCGCTGGTGTTCTTACAAAAGAGACCTCATACTTGCTCCAAACTACGTCACTGTCTTTTCACTATTTCTTTCTCTCTCTAACCTTTGCACTTAACCCCCTAGGTTTTTCTTAATTCTTCCACGCATGCCTCTGAGGTAGGGCGAGCGGCGGTGTGGCAAGCACTAGCACTGGCCGGCCACGTCGACCATCTAGGGTTCGCGTGGACCTACCTAAAGGGTCAACCGCCATCTACGACCTAAGCGCCTACACTAAGCGGAGGTGAGGGGCAGTGGGACGCACTAGAGCAGGTGGCAGTTTGTGCGGTCGTCCATGGTGGTGGTACAGTCTTTTCGATGCACTAGGGCAGCTATAGGCCTAACCAACTAGCGAGTGAGCATTAGGAGCTTACCGTGGACCTGGTCAAGGTGATGGTTCGGCCGAAGACTACCTAAGCCGGGCTAGCCACGTGCGCGTGGTGAGCTCGACGACGAGCCGCGGTGACACGACCGCGTTAGTGGCGCTGGGATAGCGGTAGAGGTATAGCTGATGAGCGCAGCATGAAGAGGGAGTCAAGGTGAGGCTAGTGGTGTAGCTGGATGAGCACGAACGGCTACTAGGAAGGTTGCCACCATGCTAGCCGAATGTGGCCTTAACGGCTCGGCGTTGGGGAAACTCCAAAATTGGAGCTCGGCCGAGCATGATTTAAGGTAGGGTGGGGTTGATTAGCAAGATGACTTAATGGTAGAGCCAGGGACGTGATGAATTGGGCGATGGTGACTCAACCATGCCGAATTTGATGGCATGGCTTAGTGGCCATGGCAGTAGAGAAGAGAGGGGGACAGGTCTAGCTCGGCTCGTCCTCGCCTTGGTGGGACACGACTGACTGCTAGCGGAATGGTATACGTGCGTGTGCTACAGGCTAATGTGGTTAGAGGGAACGTGTGCGTGTGTCCCAGCCGAGACCAAGCCAAGTGCGGCACAACGCCATAATGGCGAGAAGACGGCGTAGGGCAGCAAGGGCTATCCCACATGCGTGGTAGTGAGATGTAGTGGTAGTAGCCATAGCACGATAGTGCGAAGCAAGGAGGGCAGCAGCGGTAGCGGGTAGGGTAGCGGCGGCCTATGGGGCACCGTGTCCCATGGCTAGCCGGCCAGCGTGCGGTAGTGCGGGCGTGCAGGGCACGACTGCATGGCGATGCAGAGTAGCCACGCGTGGTGACCACGCGCATAGGCCAGTCAGCCAGTGACTGTGTGCATGCACAAATTTTAAAGCGTCCGTAAAAACTAAACTATTGAAGTTGAACCTAAACCACCTTTACTATGCTAAAGAGGTCATATTAGGCTACCCATAAAGGCTAAAACATGGTACTATAAGTGCAATCAAGCCCTAATATGGGTTTTGGTGTTGATGACCACCTAATTAGAGAACTAATGAGATTTATTAAGATGACAAGCAGGAAATTCATTATAGAGGATGTTACATGGAAAGGAGGAGCCCCTAATTACAAATAAGGACGGCATCGTGCTCAAAGGAGTTTTGAATTCTTTTGTCTTTTGAAATTAAGTGTGGGAAAAGTTGTACTATAAAGGGGGACACTACAACTGATTAAAACTGTGCAACCAAATGCTTAATCTTTACACAAAACATCCTCATACCTTAGCCAAGACAGCCAACTTAACAACTCCTTCACCCTTGCTATCTTGTTGGGTGCGACAGTGCCGCACCTAGAGAGAGGCACTGCCGCACCATGACACTGCCGCACTTAAGTAACCGTTGGGAGGCAGGAGGGTATTTATACTCTTCCCTGTCCTCCATAACGTCTCTCTTCTTCCCCAATGGTTTAGATCGACGAAAATTAGTAGGTGCTCATCTCCCCTCTCCTCTATTGGTGCCCTTCAAGCTCTCAAGCTTTTCTTTTGACTTCCCCTTCAATCCTTGAGAGAAAAAGTGCCAAAAGTGATTAGAGAGCAGCTCCACTAATTCCTAAAGTCTAAAGAGCATTTGGTTCACATTTTGGCTGGCGGTTGTGTTTGTTACTCTTAGAGTTTGGCTCCTAGCTGGCTAGAGAGTCGCCTGGTGAGCTTGCCAAGTTTGTGGCAGCCTCGAGAGGTTTGTAACCACCTCTTGCTGTGAGTAAAATCACCCCTCATCTCAAGAGTTCACTCTCTTGACTTGAGAATGAGGTAGGGTTGTAAAGCCCTAAGCCTTAGTGGTATACCTCAACAACATGGATTTAGGCAAGCCTTGGTGGCGAGCTGAACCATAGGATAAATCCTTATGTCCTCTTGTGCTTATGTTGCTACACTTGTGTTCTTGTTGTTGTTGAGGTGATTTCTAGGGTTTGAGGCCGATCTACTTGTGTGGTGTTCCCACCACTTTCAGCTATCGATCTATGATCTACTACCCTGTAGGAAGCTAAAAAATTTACCCGATCTAAATTTTGTTTGGTATATTTTGAACTATAAACTAATCTCTCCTATAGGTACGGTAGTACCGCTGTGTGGTAGTGCTGCGCTCATAGAGAGGCAGTGCCTCGGATGAATTTGACTTCGATTTAAGTTGAATTTTTATAGGCCTATTCACCCCCTCTAGACATACCAGAGATCCTACAAGTGGTATCAGAGCAGGTTACCTTGTGTGCACTTCACCACGTGAGATATGGAGCCCGGGGAAGGATCTGGTGTTGTGAAGCCCATCAACATCGATCCAGAGGATGTTGGGCTGCATGACACCGACAATAGTGAGCTTAGCACCTCTACAACAAGCAACTCCACGCCCCTGCAGCTAGAGGCAACCGATGCTGAAAAAGCTCAAAATGAAGAAGAAAGAAGAAGAAGAAGGGCAGCTAGAAAAGAGAAAAGAGAAGCAAGAGAGAAGAAGAAGAAGGAGCAGTAGCAGTTAGAAGAGAAGAAAGCAAAAAAAGAAGAAAGAAGACTCAAGAGAGAAGCTAGAAGAAAAAGAAGAGAAGCAAGAAAGAAGGAACAAGAAGCAAAAGCCTCCAATGCATCTTCAAGTGAGCTATCTAGCAGCTCCAATGATGATGAGTCCTACCAAGTGCATAGCAAGAAGGACAAGAAAGGAAAGGGCAAGAAGATTGACGACAACAAATATGCCACCGTATCATTTAACTATTCTTCTATGTCTATGACTAACCATGATCACAAGTTTTTCATCAATATGCCCGCGGGCAAGTTTCCTCATTTCAATGGGACTAACTTTGCCAAGCGGAAGCACTTGATGAGAGCCTATCTTATAGGTCTTCATCCTAACATTTGGGAGGTTATTTGCAATGGATTTGAGCCACTGGTTGATCCCAAGAATCCAACCATGGAAGAAATGCGAATCATCCACCTCAATGGTCAAGCTACTAGTGTGCTACTTAGTGCCTTGGATGGTGATGAGTACAATAGAGTGATTGGTATGGATGTTGCCAAGCAAATTTGGGATACTTTGCATCTTGCACATGAAGGGGTTGACAAAGTGAGAAGGGCAAGAATTGATTTGTTGATGTCCAAGCTCAACCAATTTGTTATCTTGGATGGAGAAGGGCCACAAGAGATGTTTGATAGGTTGATGACCATGGTGGGCAAGATTAAAGGCTATGGTTGTGATGAGCTAGATGATCATAAAGTTGTCAAGATTATGTTGGAAGCTTATTCACCAAGAAATGAGACCGTAGTAACTCTAATTAGAGACAAGAAGAAGTTTGAGTACTTCACACCAAATGATGTACTTAGGAGGATCTTGACCTTTGACTTGCAAAGAAAAGAAGCAAATGAGAGAAAGAAGCTTGGAGAATTGCAAGCAAAGCTAGAAGGCATAAAGATCAACAAGTATGTAGCTCACAAAGCTAACAAATCAAGCAAGCAAGGCTCTACTAGCAAGTCCAAGACCAATAAGCAAGCTTCAATTAGCAAGCCCAAAGCAATCAAGCAAGTTCAAGAAAGAGTAGAGACCACCTCATCCTCTAGTGAGAGTGAACATGATGATGACCAATATGAGAAAGTGGATGATGTTGCTCTCTTTATGAGGAGGTTTCACAAAGGGTTGAAGAAGCAAGGGTATAAGGTAGTAAAGAGGAAGTTTCTAAACAAGAAGAAGAGGACATGCTACAGTTGTGGAAGCACCGATCACTTCATTGCCAAGTGCCCACATGAGATCAAGGATAACAAGTATAAGAAAGAGAAGGCAGACAAGGCCAACCGGAGAAAGAGCAAGAAAAACATGGGAGAAGCTCACATTAGGCATGAATGGGATTCATCTATTGAAAGCTCAAGTGAAGAAGATGAGAAAGTTACATCCATTGCTATCCATGAGCCATCTTCTTCACCAAGACTCTTCACCAACATGTCCGATGATGACTACAACTCCCCTCACATTTGTCTTATGGCAAAGGGTGAGAAGGTAAAATCTAAATCCAAGGTCAAAACTCCTCCACCTCCATCTCCTAGTGATATCTCTAGTAGTGATATTAGTGATAGCTCTAGTGATGAAGAAATTTATAAATTAACTAAGGACTTAGATGGAAAGACCAAACTATTCATCACTAAACTAATGGAGGACTTAGAGAGTGTCAAGCCGAGCTAGAATCTAGAGAGAAAACTCTTATCCAACAAGAGGATCTCTACATTGCTAGCAAGGAAGCTCTTGCATTAGAGAGAAGTGATGTGGAATCCTTACGCAAGGCCTTGGCTAAAGAACAAGGGGACCATGCTATCACAAAGAAAGAAAATATTGCTCTCAAGAAAAAGTATTGTGACTTAGATGAAAAGCACAAAGAACTTGAGCTGCAATATAACATTCTTTAGGATAGCAACTCACATCCCTCTAATGCAAAGGATGCCTCTACTACCTCCACTAGTCAAGGTTGTGGAAAATGTTATAATATTGATTTAAATGCTTATTCCACTAACCTTGCAAACATGGAGGCAATGAGAAAAGAAATTGCTAGACTCAATGAGATCATTGGCAAGGGCTGCTTGAGTGGTAAGGCTCAAGTAAGTGACAAGAAGGCAAATGATTCAAAAGTGTCTCAATTCAAGCAAGGGAGACACCCCTCAATCAAGCATGGGCTTGGGCACACTGTAGGAGCCAAGACAAATGGAAGAAAGATTATAAATGGCTATGAGTGTGTTAAGTTTGAGAGGAAGGAAAGAGTTGGTACAAATTAGCCTACATAGATAGCGGTAGTGCCGTAGTCCAGAGCAGCAGTGCTGCACCGCGATAGTGCCACAGTGAAGGCTGGCTGTGCAATTCTGCTCCTCGTAAAAATGGGAAGGCTACCAATTCTGCTCCTGATCAAACTAAGTTCAAGAAGAAGGTGTCCCAGTAGAAATAGGTTCAGCAGAAGCCAAAGGAATTAGTGTGGGGCACTATGAACAAGTATGCCTACCAACCAAAGTTTCAACCACCTCAACAAAGCTTGATTTTGTGTTTTGTTTTAAGGAACAACAACGGTGGAAAAGTGGTTGCCAAATATGTTGGAAAGGAAGCCAACACATAGGAATACTTCTATTTAGGTTCCTAAATTTTTTGTGACTAACATGCAAGGCCCCAAGTCTAATTGCCTAAATGAAGCAACTAAATCTATTTTGCAGGCATACTCCTCTGGTGGGTCAAGTTGGGTGCTTGATAGTGGATGTACAAATCATATTACCGGAGAAAGGAGTATGTTCTTATCATTTACCCCGAAGATGGACTCAAATGAAAATATTCTCTTTGGAGACAACTCTAAGGGGATGTGATTGGTCTCGGTAAAGTTGCTATAACCCTTGAGCATCCAATTACAAATGTTTTACATGTTGATTAGTTAGGTTATAATTTGTTGTCCGTCTCTCAATTATGTGAGATGAACTTCAATTGTCTCTTTACGGATAAGGGTGTGGAAGTCTTTAGAAGGGAGGATTCCTCTATTGTCTTTATGGGCCATTTAAAGAACAAGCTTTACCTAGTTGATTTTAATAAAATTAAAGCTAATCTTGAGACTTGTTTAGTGGCAAAATCTAGCATGGGGTGGCTTTGGCATTGCCGACTAGCCCATGTTGGGATGAGGAACTTGGCCAAACTTCAAAAGGATGAACATATCCTTGGGCTAACAAATATTCACTTTGAGAAAGATAGGATACGTAGCGCTTGTCAAGCCAGAAAGCAAGTTGGCGTACCTCACCCACCAAAGAGCATCATGACCATGATGCAACCATTGGAGCTCATACACATGGATCTCTTTGACCGATCGCCTACCTAAGTATCAGGGGTAACAAATATGGTTTTATTATTGTTGATGATTATTCCCATTTCACTTGGGTATTTTTCTTGTTTGATAAGTGTCAAGTTAGAGACAAAGTGAAGACTTTTGTTAGAAGAGCTCAAAAGGTGTTCAGTCTCCCCATCAAGAAAATGAGAAGTGACAATGGGACCGAATTCAAGAACACCCAAGTTGAGAAGTTTCTTGATGAAGAAGGCATCAAGCATGAGTTCTCAACTCCATACACCCCTCAACAAAATGGTGTAGTAGAGAAGAAGAATCATACACTAATTGACATGGCAAGGACAATGCTAGATGAGTACAAGACGTCGGGCCTCTTTTGGTGCGAAGCTGTCAACACCGCTTGCCATGCCATCAACCGCCTCTACCTACACAAGAAGTTGAAGAAAACTTCATATGAGCTTCTAACCGGTAATAAACCAAAGGTGTCCTACTTTAGAGTGTTTGGGTACAAGTGTTTCATTCTTAACAAGAAACCCAAAACCTCTAAGTTTGCACCTAAAGTTGATGAAGGTTTTCTTCTCGGTTATGGATCAAATGAGCATGCCTATTGTGTTTTTAACAAAACCTCCAGGAGAGTTAAAATAGCGGTAGACGTGACATTTGATGAATCTAATTACTCTCAAGTAGAGCAAGTTGATTCAAGTGTTGTAGGAAAGGAGGATCCACCATGTGAAGCAATCAAGCAATTAACTATTGGTGATATAAGACCACAAGAAGACAAAGTCACTGAAGTGGAGGTTCCTCAAGCTGATAATGAACAAAGTTTCGCTGATGTACCTAATGCTGAGGGGGAGTAGACCCCTACTACAAATAGTAGAGTGGCAGTGCCGCACTCCCTCTGATAGCAGTAGCAAGTCCAACTCTGATTCAAGGACAGAACCTACAACCATATTCAAGAAAGAAGATAATGAAGATCTAGAAGATGGACAAGAGGCCATTGATCATCCAAGGCTAAGGCAAACAATACAATGGAATCATCTTGTTGACAACATCCTTGGGAGTCTTCGAAAGGGATAATAACTCGTTCACATTTAGCAAACTTTTACCAATATTACTCGTTTGTTTCTTCTTTGGAACCTCTTAAGGTTGAGCAAGCACTTGGTGATCCGGATTGGGTGATGGCCATGCAAGATGAGCTCAACAATTTTGAAAGAAATCAAGTGTGGACCTTGGTGGAGAGACCCAACACCAATATCATTGGCATAAAGTGGGTCTTCCACAACAAGCAAGATGAAAATGGCGCGGTGACAAAAAATAAGGCAAGATTGGTTGCTCAAGGTTTCACTCAAGTAGAGGGCTTGGACTTTAAGGAAACATATGCACCGGTTGTAATAGAATCGACCAAATTATAAGAACGTAAGTACAAAAACAATCACCGAAGTGATCAAATTCCTGTACTTAAGCTCCCATAATCCTGGTAGTTCGGAAATCACGAAGGATTTCAACCAACTTTCGACCTACAAACCTAGACCATAGTGATTCAACACAACACATCATTTGTTACAACATTTCATAAGTAGCATTCGAATTATATCCATCAGAGTTCAAATAAAAATATTACAAACCAAGTTCGAATGTGCGGAAGCAACATTGTTTAGTACATAACTTCATAGTTTTCAAATACATTGCTAAGTCTAAGTTATGTCCTACAAAAGCATCATCAGGTATGAGAACTAGTAGAGACCACGCCCAATGGTCTAGTCTTCATCCCCAGTTAGGAGAAGGCAGTACTTGCAGCAACCAAAGTAGAACTAGTCATCTGCAACAGGTGGGAGATAAACCCTGAGTACGAGAAGGTACTCAGCTAGACTTACCCATCAAAACTAGAAATAAAAGACACTAAGGGTCATGCAAGGCTTATGAGGTGGGCTAGCTTGACACAGTTGCATAAAAGAGCTTATGATTATAGTAACCAATTTAAACTTAGCATCAAGCTTATCATCATTTACCTGTCCACTAGATTAGCACCTGTACTAGAGCACTCACTTATTAGGAGCAATCAATATTAACCATAGCAGGTATAATAAGGCTGTCATCATCATATCATCATTTCCAAACCATTAAGTTATTTAGTGTATCTACATTGGAGATAAGCCCGTCAAGTTCTCACTAACCGGGAGAGACGGCGACTCGAATCGAATTACAACTCAGCTGAGGGGGTATTCCTAACTTTCAGCCTGGCATACTTAGCAAGGGTAGCCGTGGGTTACCTTTGGGACAACTTAGGAACCAAATTCGTGGGTTCGATCAGCGCCAGCGCTCTTAGGGATTACCCTTCTGCCAGGACGATCAGGACTTTTAAATCACCTGCCCTTGGACTCACGCCTACGGCTCCCTTCTAAGGCGTACTTTATACTTATCGACTCTCGGCCTAAGTTGAGCTACTCGGCTTTGCGGTCGGTCTTCGAACACGGCCAACTAAGAGAGAGGCATGTGTTCAACATGAACAGGAAAGGCTTCAAGATTCAGTCCTTAATCGACACAGACGGAGTCACTGGAAACCGGCAAGCCTCTGTCCGGTCTTCATTTCAAATTAAGACTAGTTCTTTTCCACGATAGCAAATATAGCCTACCATGCCATATGTATCTTCCTATATCTCGCAGGTGATAGGAAATCACCTGACTTCTACCATGTTAAAGCAGGGCTAAGCACTACACGAGCCTGAGCTACATAGGATTCGAGGTAACAATATCTGGACAAGGATTGGATAACCAATGCAGCAAATGTTTGCATCCAACACCTAAACTTAATGCAACAATATATATATAACAATAATACTGTAACTGCATTTTGGAAATTAGGAGGCTTAATATGCTCTGGGGCTTGCCTTTCACAAAGTTGCACGGACGGTGATCCGGGCACTCAACGGCGACCTCATCTGGCACTTCTCCTGAAGGCTGCACCTCCTAAACCTCCGATGTCGGCTGCTGCTGCTCGCTTGGTTCCTCGAATTCCAACAGTGTCACACCCTCCGGTACATCTATTGCATGCCGATGCACAAGATAAATATCATGGATGCATAAGGAATGACATGATGCTCATGATGAATGAACCACAGTAAATGTTTAACGAAAACATCACTGGACGCTCATTTACCGATTTAGAATAGCTCTATTCAAATCACTTTAAAACATGTATCTACTTAACTTGAAGAACGAGATCTACTTACCTAACTTGCATAACCTAAGATAAAGGTGCTCATCTTCAGTTAAAGGCCTAACACCTAGGAACATTACCACAACTTAGAAATAGTAAAGACATACTTAAATCAAAGTTAAGGTTTTACATGCAACGAGTAGTTTCTTAATTCAATCATAACCAGAGTTCTATAAATTCAAATGACTTGCAAGAGGACATTCTGGAAAGCTTATGAAATTCTCTACAAATCATTTGTAAACATCAAAGCATGATTCTTATGTTAACTAATCAAATTTCAGTAAACCTAGAATCTATCCAGAATGACAGGGTTACTAACTTAATTATTTAATGATAATGCAAAAGCATAATTGGACCAAACCAAGTTTACCAACATGTTTTGCATACTAGAGAAACATTAGAAAGTACAGTGCCAACTTCTAAATAAATTATTTAATACCCTTTTCAAATTTATTTAGTTAATTAGGTGATTAAAGCAATATATAGTAAAACTATTCAGAAAAATCTACAAAAATTCCAGTAGCTATCTCATGCTTCACATAGACTACCATAAAAATTTTAAAGCCATTGGGCAAGCAGAACTTGCTGTATCCAAAATAACAGGTGGCATGTCTATTTTGAGCATAATTAGGAAACCCTATTGAAAAGTGCCAAGCAATAGATTTCTTATTTTTCCTAGTATCATTCTAGCATAAGAACAACACTCACCAAATTTTACCCTTACTAGATCTATAGAAAAATTATGAAAATTCACACAAGATCCATCCATGCAAACAAGAGAATTTTCTATCTCCTACATATAGTGTCCAAAATATATGAAAATTTAACTTCAAGCTACTCATGACATGAGCAGTACACCATAAAAATTTCATGCCATTTGGAGCTACATAGAAAAAGATATAATTATCCCTATTTCCTTTATGATTAAAAGAGATAAATACAAACTCCCATTTTCATAACAGAACATAGCATAAATTATATTTTTAATAAAAACTAGACATTATTATGAACTCAGCAAAATTGGAACCATATCATTTGGATCTACCAACTAGGAGATACATATTTTTGAAACTGTACACAAATCTGTGAAATAAATAAAACAGAAATGAATTTGAAACCCTAACTCTACTTGCTGGGCCGGCCCGAACAGATCCGATGGCCCACAGCGCATGCGCAAGCGACGCCAGCATGGCCTAGACATGGCGTAGCCTAGGCTGGCTCCCGCCTTTGGCTCGATGACTGACGAGTGGACCCCACGTGATAGAGAGACAGATAGGGGAAGGGAGGAAGACGACGTCGTAGCTCGTCGTCGGTGGCCTCTCCAGCGAGTCCAGTGGTACTACGACGTTCTCCTCACCCATGCGCATCTAGCGGTGCCCTCAATCGAAGCTATTGTTGTGGCTACTGGCAATGGCGATGGCCATGGCGGCGCACAGCCACGGCATGGCCGGCTCCGGCGAGACGATGGTGCTACGACCCTAGTGGTCTACACGATGAGCTTCAGTGTCACATATTTTAGCTAGCGCAAGGGATAGAAGGGACGGTAAGGCTACGGTGGTAGTTGGCCGCGTGGAGCGCCAACTCCGGTGAGGTCAGCCATGGCGGTGGTGGAAGGAACGATGAATACATGCTTACCAAGACTCAATTGACTCGATTGAACGGTGGAGGTGGTAGAGGGGATCACGGCGAGGCTCTGGGTGAACTAGGCAACGCGTTTTTGCAAAGGCGTGTGAGCTAGGTGAGGGTGAAGGCTCGGCCAGCAATGGCGAAGCTGTAGCGGCTCAGCGCTGCGCGCGGTGGAGGCGAGAGAGAAGCAAATGGAGCTGGCGAGTGCGTCGGGCAGGCGCTGGCCTTCTTCTAGAGCTCGGATGCGCGACATGGAGGCTTCGGCAGAGCATGCATGCCACGCGGCGAGCAGCTCCTGCGCCGGTCGGCCACGGCAAGCTCTGACCGTTTTCTGAAATGGTGATTCAGTGTTCAACGACTACGCCTGACAGCACGACTTCAATGATCCGTAACTCCCAAACGGTGGCGATCTGGTTCATGGTCTAGTTAACACAATTGAAGACCTAAGTGAGTACTACAACTTCTTCAATTGGAGCACGAGTTGGTTCAGCCTGGTTAGGAAGATACAAGTCTCCAAACATTGGTACACGACACTGTAACTCAACTTCAGGACTTAGAAAAATTCTAAGTATGAAATCAGCATGAAATTCTGACTTGTGGGCCATGTTTGAGCATGTTCTAGCCATTTTCATGAGATGATCATAAAACAACTTTTGTTCCTTGATAAATTAGCTACAACTTTGGTAAAGAGTGCACAGCCATGCAAGGTTTCTAAGCTGGTCTTTTGAATCAGTCAAATAGTGACACTCTAGGGGCCATTTCAAGTCAAACCTCCACTTAAGGGCAATTTTGTCATTTTGATCTACATGAACAATGTCCAAACAATTACCCTAAGTGTAGTTAAGGTGTATTAGACCATGATCAACCACTTTACACAATTGTTATACCATTTCAAATGATCACATGTGATGAAACAACAAAACAAGCAATTCACCCAAATGTTGTAATGCAATGTTTCACATGTTTCATGACTTTGTTGTTATTTTATACTTGTCACATTACTACCATATTGCCATGTTTCAAAGTATGAGAAATTCATGTTACATTCATAGGTTGCACTACTACCATTCATAAGCAATCAAGTATGAAACAAGCAGAATTTGCGAATGTTGCATATGTGTGTTTCAGTGACAATGGCATGATGACATAGATGATGCATATGTTTATGAAATGACATGCAATTTAGTGGAAGCCAAACACCTAGGGTGTTACACTAGTGGCAAGACTTGAAGTAATCCGAATGCTTCTAGCCTATGCCGCTCATCATAATTTCAAGATATATCAAATAAACATGAAGAGTGCATTCCTCAATAGCCCCATTCAAGAACTTGTCTATGTTGAGCAACCATCGGGTTTTGAAGATCCCAAGTTCCCCAACCACGTCTACAAACTCTAAACGGTGCTCTATGGGCTTAAGCAAGCACCAAGAGCATGGTATGAATGCCTTAAGGAATTCTTGCTTAAACAAGGCTTTGAAATAGGCAAAGCCGACCCTACCCTTTTCACTCACAAAGTTGGTAAAGATATATTTGTGTGCCAAATATATGTTGATGATATAATATTTGGTAGTACTAATCATACTTTTTATGAGGAATTTAGTAGAATCACGATGAAGAGATTTAAGATGTCCATGATGGGTGAGTTGAAGTTCTTCCTCGGATTTCAAATCAAGCAAGTGAAGGATGGAACTTTTATTAGTCAAACAAAGTACACCCATGATATGCTCAAGAAGTTTGACATGGTGAATGCCAAGCCTATCAAAATTCCCATGCCAACCAATAGACATCTTGATCTCAACAATAAAGGGAAAGCCATGGATACCAAGGTATATCGTTCCATGATCGGCTCTCTACTTTATTTGTGCACATCTAGGCCTAATATTATGCTTAATATGTGCATGTGTGCTAGATTTCAAGCTAACCCGAAAGAGTGTCACTTGGTGTCCGTTAAGAGAATCTTGAGATATTTAGTACATACTCCTAACCTTAGTTTGTGGTATCCTAAGGGCTCTAAGTTTGATCTACTTGGGTATTCGGATTCTGATTACGCTGGTTGCAAAGTAGATCAAAAAGCACTTCGGAGACATGTCAATTCCTTGGACGATCCCTAGTACCTTGGAGTTCTAAAAAGCAAAATTGTGTAGCCCTTTCCACTGCTGAGGCTGAGTATGTTGCGGCCGATGCATGTTGTGCCCAACTACTTTGGATGAGGCAAACTCTTCATGATTTCAGATGTCATTTTACTAAAATCCCATTATTATGTGATAATGAGAGTGCCATTAAGCTTGCAAACAATCCCGTAAGCCACTCTAGAACCAAGCACATAGACATCCATCATCGTTTCTTGAGAGACCATGAAACCAAAGGAGATATCAAAATTCGCCATGTGAGCATTGAAAAGCAACTAGCTGATATCTTCACAATGGCCCTCGATGAGTCAAGGTTTTGTGCTTTGCATAGTGAGCTAAATATACTTGATTCTCATAATGTGGTTTGAATTTTAGCATGCCTCTATTTGATAAACTAGTATCTAGGCAAAAGAGTTGAACATTTTCATATTATACATGAAAATGATTTATAAAAGGCAACTTATGTATCTTGATCATGGTCTGTATTGATTATTTGTTTCTGGTCATGGTATATAGGTGATATGTGTCCATGTCTTATATAGAGAGAGTCATATAGATTATAGCTAACTCCTACTATTTTGGGGAGTGTGGCAGTGCCACGCCTACCGTGCGACAGTGCCACTCTACGACAGTGCTGGGCTAGGCATGCGGCAGTGCCACACTTTGAATCTCAATTGAGATTCAGCCCAAACAGTTTTACTATGGGGCCCATTTATTCTTCCTCTTATCCCCAGGTCTACAGTAACTTCTTTCCCTCTCTCTTCCCCTCGACGTCGACGCCCGCACCTCTCTCTCCTCTCGTGCCCATGCCATCACCGTTGCTTGGCCACACGTTGCCAGTCTCTGGTAGTGCCACGGTAGCTGCTAGCCCTCCCTCAACATCACTGATGGCTGCTACTGCCCTTGGCCTGAGCAGTTTCTTCCCTATCCTCTCCAATCCTTGTTTGAGAAGGTAGAACCCTAAACCTACTCGATCTATGCAATGTGAGTGTTTTTGTGATGGATTTGGGTTCTTAGTGGTACTATGAATGAGTAGGAGGGAGATTTGATGGACAAATTGAATCAATCGGTCGATTCATTTAGGGGCGGTGCACAACACATGCGGCAATACCTGTAACACCCTCGGTGTTACACCCTAAACCAACTACTAAATCATGTCATGAGCATCGTGTTTATGTAATAATGCATGTCATAGAAGGTGTTGATAAATTTCTTATAGCCCAAAATAACCAATAAAAATGTTAAATGTATGTTGATTCAATAGCTCATGTATATCAAGTAGGGTTTAAATCCAATTTTTATTAAGCAAAAACACTATAGAACATGTGTGTGATACTTAAATAAAGTTGGAAGTACAAACTTTGTAGATGACAAGGCAACTTTAACTTTTAGAAAATAGATGTTGTTAACTAGTGTTTTGGGAGCTCAAAAATCAAATTTTATGTTAAGATAAGCTCTTTTCGTTAAGTCGGCAAACACTTGAATTATTGTTAAAATACCATTTTTGGCAAATTATATTGAGCAAAATAGTTAAATGGTGCTTAGATATTTTGCTCCTATGGGTTAGTATAAGGTATGGACTATTGCATGAAGTATTTGTTAGTTGAAAGTAACAAGGTTTAGACCTTTTAAAAATTAAGGCAAAAGTGCTAGGGAATGTTAGTTCTAATTGAACCCTTGAATTCCCTAAGTTTGAAATGATAATAGACAATGTTGTGTTGGCATTTAAATTCTGACAAAAATGATTAAGCCCTAGATCCATGTTCTTGCACTATTGGTTATGTTAAAGTGTGTACTTGAGCATGGTGAAGGTTATAGCCATGTTGGGTGTCACGTTGTACTCGTAAAAATTGCCCAAAACTCCTTAGAATGCGTGGTGGATCATGTTTTGGTGCTCTATTCGTGGACTAGCATTCGGCGTGACAAGCTCATGTTGGCATGCTTCAATCCCCCTCTCTTATCGCTCTCGAGACATGAGATTTGCTTCACTAGCTAGTGGATAGTGCCGACTTTGGGTTAGAGTAGTTGGTTGAACTTTAGTCGAGTTAATCGACAGTTTTGGTTCGCTTTAAAATTTATGCATGTCACCACTTACTCTTGTTCGGCATGAGCCACGGTCATAGTCTGCACGCGAGCGCTGCTGGTGCTGAGCTCCAACTATGGCTAGGCCACTACCGCTAGTCAGCTCAAATGTTAGTCAGTGCCTCATGGCATCCGTGTCCCGGTGTTGGCCGGTTTCAGCTGGCCATGGCCTAACACCTGCTGTCGCTGTGCCACTAGGCTAGGTCAAAGCAGCGACTGTGTCATTGGGCTAATGAGGCACTCCTACCACCCTCTATTTGACCTATCGAGTCAATCTCTAGGACATGCGCCATTGTCACTGCATTAAGGTCACAGTGCCGATGGCGACGCCTCTCTGCCTCATTTGCCCCCGCTAACCGACGTCGGCAAGCCTGCTCGGGCCTTGCCGCTCCAACCTAAGAACATCACGATAAGCTCCTTTGTATCGTCGCCTGGGTGCATGTGCTTGGGGTGCCACTAGCGCTTGGAGCCACCATCTTAAGCTGCTCGAGTTCACTCATGTACCCTCCCATGAAATAACCCGACCAGAGTACCACACCGTCGCCCATTGAATCACCTTGCTCAGGGCATTTATAGCTCAGGTCTTTGCACCTGTAAGTGGCATAGGAAGCCAATTAGGTGCTCCATCTTTGTCGGTGTTTCAAGTTACCACCAACGAGTAAATTTCTAGTATTACGCATCTGGCTCGGATGCTGTGCTTAGAGGACATGAGTTTTATACTAGTTCGGGCAGAAAGTCTCTACGTCTAGTTCATTGCTGCTGCTCATGTTACCGGCACTAAAAGTTTATAGTAGGGGTTACAAATGAGCGAGAGAGGTACAGGTCCCAAGTCTCTGATGTGCGTTTGTGCTCCTAAGGTGTGTTAGGGCATGTGTTTTGATGTCTACAACCATATAGAGTGATGAACCGCTTCCCTCCTGGGATGTCCTGGTTCCCCTTTTATAGATGAAGGAGAAGAGCAGGTTACACAAAGAGAAAGAGGGAGAAGAGGCAAGGAGAGGAAGGCTTCTAGGACCGTTGTGCCTTTCTTTTCCTTTATGTGGGTCCTATCGACACTACAGATGGTGACAAGGATGGCTCCACGCTAGGCGACTGTTCACCGCTGATGACACGCCCTAGTGTTGTCAGCGGGTCGTAACATCCCATTCTGCCTCAACAGGCGACACGGTGAACTAGCGTGCTGGTTAGTGGCCGTACAGGGAGTAGGAAGCATAGTGACCATGCGTCCATCATTGTTGGTGATGTGAGTTCCCTAGAGTGACATGTCATTGGCACAGGTCATGTTAAGATGTGCCCACTCCCTACATGATGCCAAAAGTTTGACCTTGGGTTGTGTTTTTTGCCCCATAGTGGTTGGCGGTGATATGGGCTTCCATCAGGAGCCGCGTCCGAGGGGTTAGGTGAGATAGAGCCCCCGACCCAGAGGCCGAACGAGTTAGAGCCCTTGACCCAGAGGTCGGGCGAGGCGAAGCCCATCCCCAGTGGTTGGGCGAGATAGAGCCTGCCCCTAAGGGTTGGGTGAGGCAGAGCCCATGGCCTTAGGGTCAGGCGAGGTGGAGCCTACCCCCAAGGGTCGAGCGAGGTAGAGCCTACGCACCTGGGGGTTGGTTGGAGCTGTAGGCACACTCTTGACTGCTCGATTGAATCAATGGTTATGACCATTAGCTCCTTCTCTTTAGGTACCCTAGTATTAGTCCCTGATAGTAGCCCCTGAGTCTACATAGGAGTAGAATACTCCTTTAGAGGCTTTTCGAATGGGAGGACTATAAGAGCCTTGGCCTTTTCTTATCGCCCATGGCATGTCCTGGGGACGGTGATTCCCTTTTGTCGTAATCGAAACCCTTGGGGGTATAGCCATGAGATTTGGTGGGTCAAAAAAGGTCTTTCCTAATTCTAACCCCTATGGGGGTCTATCATTCTATGGCCATGCATTCAGTCTCCTTGTAAGTCCAACTTTCCTCGAGCCCCCACCCGTAGTAGGGGTCTAGTCAAGGGTCGGCTCATCTTTGTGATTGTCTTCCCTCATGCATTTTTTCAATAAAAAAGGAGGGGCTGAGCCATGCCATGATTTTCCTCTATGGACGAATCATGGTGCTCGGTGGGATGTTAACGAGCTAGTCCGAGTGGGGCCCTGACATCCCATTCATGGGGGTCTGGCTTAGGTTAGCTGGTGACCGACTCTAGATTCTCAGTGGTCAATCCATATAGTTCTTGGGTCCGTTCGACCGATCCTGAGGGCTCTCTACCTTTTTTTGAGGAAAAACCATGGATCGTATCCAATCAAGACTCAAACATGGTCGGGGTGCCCATAGTGCTCATGCACCTAGGTACTAGCCGCTAGTGGGCCCATCCGTTTCCACCCAGCACTCTAAAGGTGCCCGAAGCAGTTGTCAAACCCATCGGAGGATCAACCTTCAAACTCCTAGGCCTAGATAGGCCATAGGAGCATCTTTAGCTCCATATCCCTCTTACCTGTGATGGGTCATGGCCCATTGAGGGAGGTGAAACATCTGGTGCGTTTTCTGAGGGGATGGCTATAGGTTGCGTGTGCACGCCCCGTGACGAGACGTGGTGATAGGTCATGGTAGGTGCGGTGTGGGGGGTATGACCCTAGATACCCATGACAGACCACATGGGCTGCACCCCTAGGGGCGGCCCAACCCATAAGACGAAGCCTTACAAGGCACGACTCTGCTCGGCGCCTCTCGCAAGACATCTGGAAGATATCCTGAAGATACTATGAGATTTGTTAGGATATGTATGATTCTAAGATTCCTGTAATCAGTTATTACTTTTTGGTTATCTATCAGATCTAACCGACTTGTAACCCTGCTCCCCGGACTATATAAGGTGGGCAGGGACCCCCTCGAAACTCATGCAATATCATATGATAGCTAATATAAACCAACAAACCATAGGAGTAGGGTATTACGTCATACTAACGGCCTAAACCTGTCTAAGTCGTGTGTCTCTATTGCCTTCTTGTTCTTGATCTCATGCTCCTCTGCCGATCAATCTACCTTTATGGGATACATCTTGAAGGACTGCCGATGATATTCTGTTGATAGTTGGTGCTCTAGGTAGGGGTTTGCGTGCTGTTTCCCTATCGAACAAGATGGCTTTTCTGTAGGCTCTTCATCCCTCCCATAGCTCGGCCAGATCTTCATGGTCGGATTGATCTCGTGGATCATAAATGCCGATGGAGTCGGAGAGCTCCTTGAGCCAGCATAGATCGATTCTGCATGGATCACCCCCGCACCTGCGATAGCAGATCTAATCTCAGAACTACCTCTGAGGTCATCTTCATCGATGACTCATCGCTCGCTACTAGAGGAGGCAGATTAACAATGATGATCTGATCGCATCTATCGATCGGGTTGGTCTGAAGCTCGCCGATTGCCTCTCCATTGCCGAATCAGCTCTAGACACTCTAGCCCAACACCGACCACCCACCAATCCAGATCTATCGGAGGCTACTCGGAAGACTCCAGGAGTTGCGGCTCTGCCCTTTGGGCTCACCAACACCACTGCCACCTTCCAAGACGCCCTAAGGAGCAAAGTCGTCGACTAGGTGGGAGACATCCATCCTCTCACCGACCAGATCGCCGACCAGCCTTCGCTGCCTGTCAACATGCTCCATGTCAGTTGACGCTCTGGAGCATCCCTCTAGACCATCCCAGAGGAGAATCTAGACTCTAAGTCCCAAGGCTCTATGGAGACCCTTGCCAAAACCTTCACCGAGCAACCTCCTCTCCCTCCTTTCTAGGGTGGCATGATCTTCAACATCAGCGTCGACAGCCCCCCTTGGAACGGCGAGACCAAGGAGGAACGCACCGCTCGTGAGAACTAGAACGTCAACCATGCACAACACTGGACAAACGAGAATGTCCTTGTGAGGGCTGAGCAGCAACTTGACTCACAAGGAGTAGCATTCCAACGCAACCTCGATGAAGAGTTTCTCTACATTGATGGCCATGACGTCTTTAAGACTCCAAGCGCCAATATGGTAGTGGACACCAATGAGCTCGCCCTCCTCCCACAGACGCTCGAGCTTGCCAAGGTCATCGCTATGCTTAAAGCGGCACACTGCTAGGTTAATGAGATCCGCTAGGATTAGAGACCTTCATACTCCACCACTTCGATTCACCGATCAGTTGCCACAAGAACCGATCACCACAAAAGTCGCTTCACTGACCAGCACTGTGACGATAGGCAACCCCTCTAGGGCAGAGCTAGGGGCAACCGTGCCAAACATCACTGCCAACATGACCAGGAGGTCGACCAGGATGTCTAGGTGCACCTCAACAATCTCCGAGATGCACGATGACATACCAACGAACATCGCCATGAAGATGAAGTACACCACCGCCAGGAGTACGAGCAAGAGTATGGTAACCTAGACTCAGCCCTTGAGCCACTCATCAGTGGCAACACTACAGATGATGGTGCTAACAACCCTGAGGGCCCCCCGGCATTCACAAGGGTGCTCCAAACACTTTAGTGGCCTAGTGGTTTCAAAATCACTAGGGTCGAGCCCTATGAGGGGAGGATGAATCCAACACAGTGGTTATAGGCTTATGCCACTGCTGTTCATGCCGTCGGAGGAGACACTAGTGTCATGGCAAACTATCTTCCCATCATGCTCACGCCAACCATCATGAACTTGTTCACTAGCCTTGCCCCACACTCCATCAGATCTTGGGAAGAGCTGAAAAAAGTCTTCACCGATAATTATATGGCTACATGTACGTGACAGGGAACCAAGCATGATCTCAACCGCATCAACCAGAAGCCATCCAAGCTCCTCCACAGCTACATCCAATGCTTTTTTGAGATGAGGAATTCTATTCCAAACATCACAGAAGCTGAGGTCATCACCGCCTTCATTCAAGGACTACATCACCACGAGCTTCGCTCCAAGTTCAACCGCAAGACGCCCACTGGGATCGGCGAGATGATCATAACTGCCAACTAGTATGCCGACGCTGAGGAAGCCAAGGTGCACTTTAATGAGGATGCAGGCACTCATCGCCCAACATGCCGCTACGATGATCGCCCCAATGACCACCACCACGATGACCGCAGTTACCCTCGTGATAGCGGCCGTGAATGGCTAGAAGGACCCAAGACTGGTCAAAATCATCGTTGCTGGCCAGACCACATCATCGCTGCCATCAATGAACCTTGCACCAAGTGCAACTACGATGAGCAATACAAGAAGATCCTCAATGGCCTGTGCCCTCTCCATAAGAATGCCAAGCACAAGATGAAGAACTACCTTGGTTTGGCTAAGGAGTTCTAGGACAAAAAGCTAGACGATGATGCCAACGATGGAGCCAGAGGTCACCGACCACCTGGGGGCATTAACAATGCCTTCTAGGACCACGACAAGGTGGTCTCCACAATCTTTGGGGGCCTCGCCTCCACCGAGAGCAGAAGAGAATGGAAGCTCGCCGCACATTGGGTGCTCGTCGTCACTACGGAGGATGCCGTCGCCAACCCCAGCTATCGCCCATGGTCCAAGGTCCCCATCTCCTTCAGTAGGGCCAGCCAGTGGGTGGACATTCCCTACATAGGGCATTTCCCCCTCGTCCTCGATGCAACCATCTAGAAGGTGCTTTTTAGAAAAGTGCTCATCGATGGTGGGAGCGCTCTGAATCTCCACTTTGCCAGAGCCCTAAAGGAGCTGGGCCTTGGATTAGCAGATCTCACACCCTCTAACTCCTCCTTTTAGGGTGTGGTACCTGGTAGGGCCTCTAAACCGCTTGGAGAGATCACCCTACCAGTACAGTTTGGTACGGCAAGCAACTACCGTGTCGAGCACATCAACTTCTACATCGCCAATTTCAACACCACTTACCACGCCATACTTGGTCGTCCAGCTCTGGCCAAGTTTATGGTTGTACCACACTACATATATCTGGTGCTAAAGATGCCTTCACTTGCAGAAGTTCTGGCCCTGTGGGCCAACCTCTCCATCATGTACGCCTATGAGACAGAGAGTCTCGCCCTCGCTGAAGCCACCGACCTCTCTATCTAGATGGCCAGCATGATCATCGAAGCCAAGACATTGCCCACTGATGACATGGAGATCCTAGAGCTAGAGCCTCCCTCATGCCTCCACCAAGTCCAAGCAAATAAAGGAGGTTGACCTTAGCCTCGATGACCCCTCAAAGACCATGAAGATTGGGGCTCACCTTAACCCTAAATAGAAAAGAGCACTCGTCTCCTTCCTACATGCCAACGCCGATGTTTTTGCTTAGAAACCTAGTGACATGTCGGGGTACCACAGGAGAAGATCGAGCACTCCTTAAATGTCTTGCCGACCGCCAAACCGATCAAGCAGAAACTCCGTCGATTCACGCCAGACAAGAAGGAGGCTATTAGGGTAGAAATAAAATGGCTCTTAGCTATCGGATTTATAAAAGAAGTGTATCATCCTGAGTGGTTAGCAAACCCTGTTCTCATTCAAAAAAAGAATAAAGAATGGAGAATGTGCGTTGATTACACTGATCTTAACAAACACTTCCCTAAAGACCCCTTTGGTTTGCCTCGGATAGACAAGGTTGTAGACTCCACGGCCGGCTGCAAACTATTCTCCTTCCTCCACTATTACTCTAGCTATCACTAGATCTCTCTCATGGAAGAAGACTAGATCAAGACATTGTTCATCATGTCCTTCAGTGCGTATTGCTGCACCACCATGTCCTTCAGACTCAAGAACACCGGGGTGACTTATCAAAGGGCTATCTAGATGTGCCTCGATCAATAGATTGGCCACAACATCAAAGCTTACATCGATGATGTGGTCATCAAGTCTAAGACCGCCGATGACCTTATCGCTGACCTCAAAGAAATGTTCGCCAACCTAAAAAGGTATTGATGGAAGCTAAACCCTTCAAAGTGCATCTTTGGAGTTCCATCCAGTACACTCCTGGGCTGCATTGTCAGTGCACGAGGCATCGAGCCCAATCCTAACAAGGTCTCCGCCATCACCAACATGAAATAGCCAACATGTGTCAAGGATATACAGAAGCTTACAGGCTGCATGGCTGCCTTAAGCCGCTTCATATCACGCCTCAGTGAAAAAGGGCTACCTTTCTTCAAACTCCTTAATGACTCTGAGCGCTTTTCATGGTCGGAGGAGGCCGACACAGCTTTCGAGCAACGCAAGTTGTTATTAACAAAGCCTCTGATCATGACGGTGCCATGGCCAGATGAAACCCTCCTACTCTACATCACCGCTACTTCTTGTGTCATCAGCACAACCATTGTAGTTGAACATAGGGAGGTCGGGCACACCTATAAGGTGCAACGTCTGGTATATTTCATTAGTGAGGTTCTTAACGAGCCCAAGACTCGTTATCCTCAGGTCCAGAAGCTACTGTACGTCATCCTGATCACATTGCGCAAGCTCCGTCACTACTTCGAGTATTACAAGATCGCCGTGGTCACTGAGTTCCCTCTAGGGGACATCCTCCGCAACAAAGAGGCCAACGGCTGTATCATCAAGTGGGCTATCGAGCTCGACACTTACTCCATTGAATTTAGAAGTAGGCCTACCATCAAGTCTCAGGCGCTCACTGATTTCATCACCGAATGGACCGAGATCCAAGAGCCCATCTGAAGGGTCAAGATGGTGACTAGAGGGGGGTGAATAGTCTTTTCTAAAACTTAATCGCGTCGGCTAACCGATACAAATGCGGAATTAAAACTATTGGTCTAGCCAAGACTATACCTCACTATATATGTTCACTAGCACCTTGCAAAGATAACAATTATGCAACAAAGGTGCCGGGCTAGTTAGAGCTCTCCTAAACAATTCTAGGAGCAAGGTTACACAAACCTATGCCATTAGTATTTTAAGCAACAAGAGAGCTCCTACACATGCTAGTAAGCAAAAGCACAAAGCTAATAAAGCTCACTAGCAATGCTCAATAACAAGACATCCAATGCCTAATTAGAGAGCGCAAATACTTAGCTACACAAACTAAGCAATGTGACTAACAAGGTTACTAAAACCAAATTAGCCACGCAAGGGAGCTACTTCTATGCTACACAAGCAAGAAGGTAATTAGCAAGCTACACAAGCTTAATATGTATAAAAGTAATTGCAAGCTTGTGTAATGGGGATGCAAACCAATGGGAAGAACAAGGTTGACATGATGATTTTTCTCCTGAGGTTCACATGTTTGCCAACACGCTAGTCCCCATTGTGTCGACCGCTCACTTGGTGGTTCGGCGGCTAATTAGCATCACCCGCTAAGCCTGCACGTCGGGCGCCGCAAGAACCTACCCCTTGAGTGAGGGTAGCTCAATGACACGCTTTACTAAAGTTGCTCTTCGCGGCTCCCGTGGGGCGAGCACAATGCCCCTCACAAGCACTTCTCTGGAGCGCCGCACAAGCTTCTTGCGCGCTTCGACGGAGACCACCACCAAGCCGTCTAGGAGGTGGCAACCTCCAAGAGTAACAAGCACCACCGGCTTGCAACTCGATCACCTAGTGCCACTCAATGCAACCTCATGATGCAATCGTACTAGAATCGCTCACTCACACAATCGGATGATCGCTATCAAGTATGTGTGAGATGGAGGGCTCCCAAGCACTCTCAAACATGGACACAAAATCCCCCAAGGTGCTCAGCACCAGCCATGGCCGAAGGCCACTTCTATTTATAGCCCCAAGGGCTAAACTAGCCGTTACCCCTTCACTGGGCAACGGTCAGGCCGACCGGACGCTCCGGTCGTGTTGACCGGATGCTGGACCTCAGCGTCCGGTCGCTCGCAGACGACCACATGTCCCGGTTCCAACGGTCACTTGACTTGACCAGACGCAGCAACTTCAACTGACCAGACGCGGAACCCCCAGCGTCCGGTCGTTTCCAGGAAGCTCCCAAGCATGACTGGACGTGTCCGGTCGAACGCGATCGGACGCAGCCAGCGTCCGGTCACACTCTAGCTTCTGTGTCACCGTACGTTAGCCTGACTGGACGCAGTGATGAGTACAGGCCCGATCTTCCGAGAGGTAGCCAGTAAGTTCGATTTGTGGAGATCTCAACGTTGGTGATCCGACTTCAAATTAGACACAATTTGAACCCTGCAACCGTTACACCACTGCTCCATTGGTTATCAACCAAGCACAACTTGATTGACCTCGCCAAGAAGGCTTTTCCTGCAAGCGAATCGAAGAGCACAAGCAAGAAGGTAAAACACGCAATCTGAAATTGCAAATATGAATGACATGAATATCAATAGAGGGTTCAAGAACTCGGTTCCAAAGGACTAATCGACACAGTGGAGGAGATCAAGAACGGGAGCCCTGGATCACTGTAAAAGGATTTGTCACCACAGTTACAATGAACGATTTAGTTTCTCGATGGAAAACTAAACTCTAAACAAAACCCAATTGTGTAGCAATGGTGGTGGCTGTGTTTATAGTCTAAGACTCAACCTAGGGTTGGGGACGGCCAGGGGTTGGGCGCCCACAACTTGGGCTTAAGGCCCGACACGATACATGGCCAAGTTGGCCCAAATAGGTGATGCAGCACCTTGCCGTGGTCACACAGAATGATCCACGGACCTTCTGGAGCTGGGACCAGATCCAAAATGACAGCGTCATCGTCCCCTTTCCAACGCACCCAAGAACGGCCCGTTTCGATGTCGTATGAGGAAGTTATGACCGAAACAGTGACGACGTGTCTGCTGAATCCGAGGGCGACGTGGCAGCTGAGTTGGGAACGAATTGGAACTTGGGGAAGACCATGGCGTCGGTGTGTCCAGCATGGCGATGTCCTCATCACGCAGCCTGCCAGCGTCCGGTGCATGTAGATCTAGCGTCCGATCAGTTGACCGATGCCAGCATCTTTGCAACCAACTCGTTTTCACTTCTAACTTCTTCACCCTTGCTCCAATGTGCCAACCACAAAGAATTTGCATCCGGCACAATAGAAAATAGGCATTCCATTTTCCCGAAAGCGCAGAGGGACCCAAACCCATCTCACTCCTGCAAACACCACCTCCTTTGTAAATGTGCCAACACCACCAAATGTACACCACCATGTGTTATGTGTGTTAGCATTTTCACAATCATTTCCCAAAGGATGTTAGCCACTCAACTTGCCACGCCACTCGATCCTAGCGATAATGCAAAGTTAGATCACTCGAGTGGCACTAGATGACCGATATACAAACAAGTTTGCCCCTCTTGATAGTATGGCCATCTATCCTAAACCTGGTCATAAACTTCTCTACACACCTATGACTGATGAAATGAAATGCCCTAGGTTGTACCTTTGCCTTGCGCATTCCATTCCATCTCCTCCAATGTCGATGCAACACATGCACCAACACGATCAACAATGATATGGTCCACTTCATATCATCACATGATCATATTGGTTCATCGATCTTGACTCTACTTGCTCTTCATCGTTGCCATCGTCCATCGGCGCCAAGTCTTGCTCAAGCTTCACCGCCACGCGGTCCATCACTCCAAAGCCTTCGACTTGCCCTTCATGCTTGCAACCGGTCCATCAAGCCAAGTCTTATCTTGATCTTCTCCACCTTGATCACATGACTCAATGTCATGTCTCATGTGCAATAAGCTCCTTCATCATCACATGTGTGAGCTTTGCAACATCTCTAAGCCATTTTCACCTTCATGGCATATGTTGCTCACACACATGTACCTGTGGACTAATCACCTGTGTATCTCACATAAACACAATTAGTCCACCTAAGTTGTCACTCAATTACCAAAACCAAACAAGGACCTTTCAATCTCCCCCTTTTTGGTAATTGATGACAACTCTACAAAGATATATAAATTAAGCTCTTTTGGATTCATGTTGCTTGCCCAAGCAATTTTACCATGTCAAAATGATTTTGGACAAGTACCATAAACCCGAAATGGTAGTATTAGCTCCCCCTACATATGTGCTAGAGTATTTAATTTGAAGCTTGCACATATGCATAGATTGAAATTGTGGGAGAGTAATTACTACAAAATGATGCTAAGGTGTATAGAATAAACCTTTGAAGCGTGTACCAATCAGAGTTGTACCTTTAAGTTCATCCTTAGCACCATGGTTAGCTTAATATCACTTGATAATAAAACACTAGATACCTTGTGAGATCAACATTAAAAGCAAGGTACTAGCATTACTTGAAAAGCATACCAAGTGTCTAGCTATCATCCTATGCATGCTAGTTATCAAATCATCATCCAAGTTCTACAACTAGCATACACCACACAAGCATGCATATTGAATTTAAAAACTTATGCAATGCAAGCAAGCACATGATTATGCACATATCAAATGCAATCAATCAAAGTTCATGAGCTTGCTCCCCCTACTTATGTGCTTCTCTTGTCCAAGAATTTTGATCCATCTCTTTTTTTCAATGTTGCTCCCTCTTTGTCCATGTCCAACCTCTATTTCTTTTGTATCTCATCTCTCTCATTGTACAATCTCTACTCCATTCAATCAAGCTTTCATATCTTTGTATAATCTCTCCCCCTTTGTCATCAGTTTCCATAAAAGGTGTGTTTCTTATTGATGCAAAGGTATGCTCTTTGGGGTAGATGGTTGAGACTTGCATTTTTGATGGACATTGCTTAAATATTGGAATGACACCACAGGTAGATACCATTTAGAACTTGTAACTTGTATTACATGTATCTTGTCATTCTATGCATGGGTCATCCATTTTATGCACTTAAGCTCTTGTAGGTGAGGGATGCATTCTTCATTTGATGATCACTTAAAGTTGAGGATCACTTGTGGAACCATCGTCTACTATGTATAGATACCACTTGTAGGAAGTGAATACCATTTGAAAGAATCTTCTAGTATAGAACCACTTGTTTGATTTATCAATAAAGACCATTTCTTGAACATTTGCTATCTTCATGAGTACCACTTATAGGATATCACTTGTGAGTTGAAACATACAAACTAGATATCCATTTGCATTGTTGTCTTGTGCTTGTACTCTTATCACTATCATGAGCTTCTTATGTGACTTGAACTAAATTAATTTGCTTAAGCTTTCAAGTCCGGTTTGAACCAATGACAAGCTTCTTCACACCTCTTGCAAGGGTTATCTTGCCAATGTTGTACTTGTCACTTGTTAGCAATCCAAATTAAGTCAAGTTCTTGGGTTTACTAGCTCATGAACAAATTCATATACTAACCACTAGATTAAGTAATCATTCAAGCAATAGTAGTAGGCTATGAATTTAAAATATTTCATTTGTAATGCATGATCCTATGAAGCATGTACTATATGCACTAACCGCATACTAGTAAGGGATGAAATGATCATGCATATTACAATGATACCTTTGCTATGTTGGAGTAGAGGATAGTCACATAGATTCTAATTCATTACTCCAATAGCAATATGAAGTCCAATTAAAAGCTTGGTGAAGACCAATAGATACCAATTTGAATTACATTCTTCACCCATATGAAATGAATACCACTTATGATCAAATGCACTTTCTTGTTGTGGTTGACTTGCTTTATCTTTTGATCTTTGCTTGCATGAGAGCATCAATATGAGAATACCACTTGAAATATCATGACTAGCTCTCTTTTGGGTGTTGCTTGCTTTTCTTGATCAACCCTTTTGATTTCTTCAACTAAGCATCTTAAATGTTCCTCAGATCACCACTTCCATGTTAGCCTTCCAAGTACCACACTTGGTTTACCTACACATAGGCGGCAAGCCCCTACACTAGGGAGAAGTGACCTCTCTCCAAGAACCATTCTTGATACTCACTTGAAATAACTTGATTGATTGATCCAAGTGATGGACTTAACTTGATGAGTAAACTTGATTCCTTCTTTAAGTCCTTTTCTTTCTTCTTGTTTAAGTTCTTTTCTTTCTACCAAATGATTTCCAATCACAACTAGAACTTAAACTTCATCTTCATCTTGAGTTTGATCTTGATCTTCTAATTTGAGTACCAAAAGTGTGCAAAGTACACTCCTCAATCAAATGGCCTTGTACTCTTTGTTTAACATGTTACTAGATCATCTCAAAACAAAACTTAGGTGCCTCAAACACTTGTAAACATGTTTCCAACTTGAGGACCTTTCAATCAAAGTGACTCTAGATCCATCCAACATTTGTCACTTTTCTGACAGATGGAGATGAGCTTCACTAAGTTATCTAGCAGCCATAAAAATTTTAGCTTCATTTGATCTCATATGAACTGCCAAATTTTAATTCTTCCACCACTGCTACATGCTGAAACCTGCTGCACTATAGCTGACAAGAACCACTCCAAAACCAAAGCATTTCTTATCCAATTTCCATGAAATTTGTACAGCATCTCATACCATAAGTCTAGAGCATGTACACCAATTTTCATGCCAATCCAATAAGTTTTCAATACTCAAACATGGCTAAGTTCACAGCTAGCTCAGATTTTTCAATATAGGACAGATTTCAACAATTGAGCTATTCTTCATCAAATATGAATCAAACTTGATACTAACTTGTTTCAATACTTCCATAAGACATATATCCATTCAAATCACTTACTAAATGTCATCTCATGAATTTATCCAACACAAATCAATCCAAACTTGATTACTAAGCAATTATCCATTCAATCATCTTATAGCAAGCAACATTGCATATTTATCCAATTCGATCAACTCATATGCATCCCAAATGAAATGATCAACAAGAGATATACCTTGGTTAGCTCATGATCATCCAACTAGCAAGCTTCAACTCAATTATTTGCAAGTCATCAAATATTCCAATAAATCACCACAACTTGAATATGACACTTGTAAGTTGTAGCACATTTGGACTTCACTTAATTTGTCATGGCATTGGGATTGGATGTGCACTAAGCTTCATATCTTGACTCAACATATGATGAACAATGTGAGATCAATTTAATCGAGTCTCCAATGCCGATGGTACCTACAAACAATCATCCACTTTTTGATGGTACCCAAACAAGTTTGGGTCCTCTCAAGTTAGGAGCAACATACTTAGGCAATACCTTAGTATGAGTAGCGGGATGTTTTGCAATTGCAACCAATGAGGTACCATTGCCATCCTTTCTAAGCATATCATGATCATCAATTGAAATAGTCTTAGAAATTTTACCTAGGGGACATGAATGTGCCATGTGTCCTCTTTCCCAGCATGAGTAGCACTTTCTCTTTGCTTGAGCCTTCTCTTCTTTGCTCATGTGGTGCTTCTCATTGCCTTGCCTCTTATGAATTGCTTGAGCCTTCTTCTCAAGCTTGTTAGGACACTTAGAGGTAAAGTGTCCCGTACTTCCACACTTGAAGCACTTGATGTGAGCATAGACTTTCTTCTCATTGTCATTCTTGCTCATCATCTTGGCATCTTGAATTTGCATTGGATGCCTTGCCTTTCCACCCCTTCTTGTTTTCTTCTTCTTGATCATCAAATCATCACCATCATGTTGGTTGATCTTGATTTGCTTTTGGGGTGTCTTCTCTTGCTCAACTTGTGGCTTTGGTTGAGGCTTCACTTGTTGCTTCACCAATTCCTTGGTTGGGCATATCGAGGTAAGATGACCCCAAGTGCCGCACTTGAAGCACTTGACATGCTTAAGCCTCTCTTCTTCTTTTAGCTTCTTGAGCTTCTCGATGTTAGGGCAACCATTTGCAAAGTGTCCCACTTCATGACACCGGAAGCACATGGTATGAGAGAGCTTTTTTTGTTGTAGCTTCTTCATCTTTCTTTCTCTCTTCATTTCGCCCTTTGTCATCTTCTTCTTGAAGCCAAGGCTACACTTGTCACCATAGTTTCTTTGAGTTTTCAACATATGCTCAAAGGTGACTTTTGAGTTGTAGCACCTCTCTAACTTGTTGCTCAATTTCTTCACTTCATTTTGAGCTCATTGTTCTCCTTCAAAAGGTTAGTCTCACAAGACATAGAAGTAGAACAAGCATCTATATGTGAAGAGCATGGCATATCGAATAAATCATCACAAGAGGTGGATACATGCTTCTTGACTACATCACAAGGGTTAGCAACAACATGTGATTGATCATTTGACCCATGTGATGAGCTCTCATTATTTTTAAGTTTCTTTGTAAATATTTTAATGAGAGAAGCTTGTTTTTCTAATAATTCATCATGAAATGCAAGTAGTGTCTCATGATTCAATTTAAGCTCATCAAGTGAAGATTTATATGCATCAAGTAATTTCTTATGATCTTCACAAGAGTTCTTTAGAAATGAGTTCTCATTTTCTAATATCAATGTTTTAGCTTTCTCATTTTCTAAAGACATGGTCATGCTAGCAAGTCTACTAACAAGCTCATCATATGAATCAACATGATCAACCACATTATCATTTGATACCTTAGTGTCACCTTGTGACATGAAGCAATGTGGTGTAGTGGATGGGCTTGTAGTAGCATTATCATGGTTTGAGCATGAACCATCATCACCATCAAGTGTGCATGGGGTAGCATCATCAATTGCAACACTTGTGGCATCATCATCAACCTTGTCAAGTGAACATGTAGTGGATTGATCATCATCATCCTCACTTGACAATGAGGTGGAGCAATCTTCCACAATCACCAAATTGTGGTTATGCTCAACACACTCATGTGCCTCCTCCTTGGGCTCATCATCATCATCATCATCGGAGACCATCCCATACTTCTCATTGAGATAACTCCAAATCTCATGGGCGGTCTTCATGTCCATGATCTCTCCAAATATGCAATCATGCAAAGATCTATACATGATGTTAGTAGCATGGATGTCGAGATCTAGGCATTTCTCTTGTGCTTGAGTTAGATTATCTTCATCTAACACATGAGAAAAGCCTACATCTACCATCCACCACATTTGAGGGCATACATACTTAAAATTACATATCATCCAATTTTTCCATCGTGCAAAGTGTGTGCCATCAAAAATGTATGGACAATCATCTAGCCCATTAGACGCCATCCTCTCGGGTCGGTGAAGACCACAAATGAGAGACCGGGCTCTGATACCACTTGAAGGGTCGAGATGGCGACTAGAGGGGGGTGAATAGTCTTTTCTAAAACTTAATCACGTCGGCTAACCGATACAAATGCGGAATTAAAACTATTGGTCTAGCCAAGACTATACCCCACTATATATGTTCACTAGCACCTTGTAAAGATAACAATTATGCAACAAAGGTGCTGGGCTAGTTAGAGCTCTCCTAAACTATTCTAGGAGCAAGGTTATACAAACCTATGCCATTAGTATTTTAAGCAATAAGAGAGCTCCTACACATGCTAGTAAGCAAAAGCACAAAGCTAATAAAGCTCACTAGCAATGCTCAATAACAAGGCAACCAATGCCTAATTAGAGAGCGCAAATACTTAGCTACACAAACTAAGCAATATGACTAACAAGGTTACTAAAACCAAATTAGCCACGCAAGGGAGCTACTTCTATGCTACACAAGCAAGAAGGTAATTAGCAAGCTACACAAGCTATCTAATTACAAGAGCAACTACACAAGCTTAATATGTATAAAAGTAATTGCAAGCTTGTGTAATGGGGATGCAAACCAACGGGAAGAACAAGGTTGACACGATGATTTTTCTCCTGAGGTTCACGTGTTTGCCAACACGCTAGTCCCTATTGTGTCGACCGCTCACTTGGTGGTTCGGCGGCTAATTAGCATCACCCGCTAAGCCCGCACGTCGGGCGCCGCAAGAACCTACCCCTTGAGTGAGGGTAGCTCAATGACATGCTTTACTAAAGTTGCTCTTCGCGGCTCCCGCGGGGCGAGCACAATGCCCCTCACAAGCACTTCTCCGGAGCGCCGCACAAGCTTCTTGCGCGCTTCGACGGAGACCACCACCAAGCCGTCTAGGAGGTGGCAACCTCCAAGAGTAACAAGCACCACCGGCTTGCAACTCGATCACCTAGTGCCACTCGATGCAACCTCACGATGCAATCGCACTAGAATCGCTCACTCACACAATCGGATGATCGCTATCAAGTATGTGTGAGATGAAGGGCTCCCAAGCACTCTCAAGCATGGACACAAAGTCCCCCAAGGTGCTCAGCACCAGCCATGGCCGAAGGCCACTTCTATTTATAGCCCCAAGGGCTAAACTAGCCGTTACCCCTTCACTGGGCAACGGTCGGGCCAACCGGACGCTCCGGTCGTGTTGACCGGACGCTGGACCTCAGCGTCTGGTCGCTCGTAGACGACCACGTGTCCCGGTTCCAACGGTCACTTGACTTGACCGGACGCAGCAACTTCAACTGATCAGACGCTGAACCCCCAGCGTTCGGTCGTTTCCAGTAAGCTCCCGAGCATGACCGGACGTGTCCGGTCGAATGCGATCGGACGTAGCCAGCGTCCGGTCACACTCCAGCTTCTGCGTCACCGTACGTCAGCCTGACCGGACGCAGCCTACCAGCGTCTGGTGCATGCAGATCCAGCGTCCGATCAGTTGACCGACGCCAGCATCTTTGTGACCAACTTGTTTTCACTTCTAACTTCTTCACCCTTGCTCCAATGTGCCAACCACAAAGAATTTGCATCCGACGCAATAGAAAATAGGCATTCTATTTTCCCGAAAGCGCAGAGGGACCCAAACCCATCTCACCCCTGCAAACACCACCTCCTTTGTAAATGTGCCAACACCACGAAGTGTATACCACCATGTGTTATGTGTGTTAGCATTTTCACAATCATTTCCTAAAGGATGTTAGCCACTCAACTTGCCACGCCACTCGATCCTAGCGACAATGCAAAGTTAGATCACTCGAGTGGCACTAGATGACCGATATGCAAACAAGTTTGCCCCTCTTGATAGTACGGCCATCTATCCTAAACCTGGTCATAAACTTCTCTACACACCTATGACCGGTGAAATGAAATGCCCTAGGTTATACCTTTGCCTTGCGCATTCCATTCCATCTCCTCCAATGTTGATGCAACACATGCACCAACATGATCAACAATGATATGATCCACTTCATATCATCACATGATCATATTGGTTCATCGATCTTGACTCTACTTGCTCTTCACCGTTGCCATCATCCATCGGTGCCAAGTCTTGCTCAAGCTTCACCGCCACGCGGTCCATCACTCCAAAGCCTTCGACTTGCCCTTCACGCTTACAACTGGTCCATCAAGCCAAGTCTTGTCTTGATCTTCTCCACCTTGATCATATGACTCAATGTCATGTCTCATGTGCAATAAGCTCCTTCATCATCACATGTGTGAGCTTTGCAACATCTCCAAGCCATTTTCACCTTCATGGCATATGTTGCTCACACACATGTACCTGTGGACTAATCACCTGTGTATCTCACATAAACACAATTAGTCCACCTAAGTTGTCACTCAATTACCAAAACCAAACAAGGACCTTTCACCATCGCCACCACTTGCCCCGAGCACTAGGTGATGTACTTCAACGGTGCCCTTAACATCAATGGTGCTAGTGCTAGCATCCTGTTCATTACACCGACCAAGGATAAACTCCGATACGTTCTCTGGATACACTTTTCAGCCTCCAACAACGACGCTGAATATGAAGCATGTCTCTGTGGACTCCGTATAACCATTGAGCTCGATGTCAAATGCCTCATGGTATACAGGGACTCCACGCTAGTCATCAACCAGCTGAACAAAGACTGGTCCTGCTCCAGCGAGAAGATGGATGCATATTGCGTCGAAATTAGGAAGCTTGAAGGGAAGTTCTATGGTATCAAGTACCACCACGTGGTACGCGATCAAAATTAGCTCACCGATCACTTGTCCAAGTTAGGCTCCTCTCGCGCCGTGATTCCGCTAGGGGTCTTTGTTCAAGATCTTCTGGCGCCATCCATTAAGGAAGAAAAGGAAATTCAAGAAGTTCCCCCCACCGAGTAGCTGGTACTTATGGTACCTTTGCTGGTCGCTGATTGGAGGGAACAGTTCATCAAGTACCTCTCCAGCGCTGAAGTACCCATTGATAAGACTAAAACCGAATGCCTAATCCATCGAAGCAAACATTATGTGCTGGTGGATGGCAACTTGATGAGAAAAAGTGCCAATGAAGGGATTCTGCAAAAATGCATCACCCAAGAAGATGGAGTGAAGCTACTTCTCGAAATTCACTCTGGTTCCTGTGGCAACCATGCGGCCTCAAGAACACTAGTCGGCAAAGCTTTCTGAGCTAGTTTTTACTGGCCCATGGCCATCTACAATGCAGAAGACTTTGTCCAACATTGTGAAGGATGCCAATTTTTCGCTAAGCAAATACACGTGCCAGCACAAAAGCTATAGACCATTCTAGCTTCTTGGTCCTTCGCATGCTAGGGACTAGACATGATTGACCCTTTTAAGCTAGCACCAGGTGGCTTCCGGTACATATACGTCGCCATTGATAAGTTCTCCAAGTGGATCGAGTATAAACCGCTCGTCTCAGCTACTGCAAAGAAAGCAGTCGAGCTCTTTGAAGACATCAACCACAGATTCAGTCTCCTGAACAGCATCATCACCGAACTACATTTATCGGCCATCACTTTTGAGACTTCTATGAAGACCAGTGCATCTCCGTCAAATATGTCTCTGTTGCCCATCCTAGAGCCAACAGCCAGGTCGAATGGGCGAATGGCATGATCCTTGATGCCCTAAAAAAGAGGCTATATCAGAAAGAAGAAAAGCACTTGGACAGATGGCTCAAGGAGGTACCAGTTGTAGTCTGGGGACTGCGCACTCAAGCTAGTCATAGCATTAGTGTATCTCAATACTTCTTAGTCTATGGCTCAGGAGCCATACTACTAGCAGATAATGCCTTCCGAGCACCTAGGGTGGTGAATTATGATGAAGAGCAAGCTGTAGCTGTTCGGATAGAGGACGTCGACAGGGCCGAGGAAGAACACCTAATCACTTGCGTCCGCACAGCCAAGTATCTAGAAGGCTTGCGGAGGTACTATAACCACAACATCAAAGGTCGTTCATTTGCTATCAGTGACCTCGTTCTCCGTAGGAAACAAAAACCAAAGGGATGCACAAGCTCTCCTCCCCTTGGGAAGGGCCTTACGTCGTCAAAGACGTTACCCGACCAGGGTCTTATTGCCTATGTGACTTAGACAAAATCGATGTTCCCAACTCTTGGCACATCGAGCACCTCATACGTTTCTATCCTTGAAACACCCCAAATATGTACTCTCCACTTTATGATGAATAAAGTTTTGGTCTCCATATTTTGTCTCCATTTTTTCTCAATTACGGTTTAAATCTCCACTTACGGTCATCGAGCTCTATGCCAGTCCATGACGAACTCCAAAATGAAATCTCCATGACTGAGCCGACCACTTTTCTCTAAATCGCCAATGTATTTCGCCATGAGTTTCTCCAAATCGCCGAACATGTTTTCTCCAAATCGCCGAACATGTTTTCTCCAAATCGCCGAAAACATTTTCTCCAAATCACTGAGCATGTTTTCTCTGAATCGCCAATGTATTTCACCATGTGTTTCTCCAAATCACCAAAGATTTTTCTCCAAATCTCCAAGATATTTTGCCGATCAGCGAGCAACATACATTCAGTTCTGTTCTCTATGGAAAAGACCTAGTCTCCGATCTCTCCCTAAATGTGCTACGGGCTCCGCATTCTACATTATGGGTGGTCGGCTGTGGTTCCTTGGTCACGCCTATTCCTCCTACACGTGTATGGGCTCCGCGCTCGACGTTATGGACTATGGGCTAGCCAAGGCTGAGAGCTTAGTAAAGAACTAACTGCTCGGACACCACTTATACTATGTCTATTTCCAAGTTATTTCACCAGCCGCCGAGCAGCACACGTTTCGCTCTACGCTCTATGGAGAAGACCCAGTCTCTAATCTCTCCCTACACGTGCTACGGGCTCCACGCTCTACATTATGGGTGGTCGGCTGCGGTTCCTTGGTCATGCTTGTTGCTCCTACACATCCATGGGCTCCGCGCTCAACATTATGGACTATGGGCTAGCCAAGGCCATATGGCTTAGTAATGAACTAACTGCTCGGATGCTACTTATACTACATATAATTGCATTAGGGCTATTACTACAATGATTTTTTGACACAAATACAGTCAAGCTACATCACATGCACTTTATAACATTTATACACATACATAAATGTTTTTTACGCTCTCGCACATCCTAACTACCCTCTAAAGATGTTATAGACAATACCCTCTGAGCAGATCATTGTGCTCCGCCATCACCCTCAGTCTCACCAAAAAAAGTCTATATCGTCGGCTAGCTTCTTCGCTATGTCCTCCACCTCATCCTCCAGCTGCTGGGTTTCCGCCTCGCTCAGCCCTTTGGTGAACCCGTCCCCTATCGCCTGAAGGTCGATGGTTGGGTAGTGGGACTGAACCACCATAAGGGCGTGAGTAGCGACAGTCACAATGGCATCATGGTTGAAGATCTTGAAGTTCTCCCACGCTGCTTTGCACCTCTAGATGATGGTGTCTGAATGTTGCTGCCTATCAATGGGCTGAGCAGCCGGTTCTAGGTCGATGTAGTCGAGCACTGGTTTAATTGCGGCAACTACAGCATTGAAGTTATCCCTTTGGGTCCTGGCCTCCTACACCAGCACATCAAACTATGCCTTGGCATTATGACGGTAGCCTGCAAGCGTTACAATGTTCCATCATACAAGGAAATTACTTCAATAGTAACTCCGACCAGGAGGTATTCACCTTTCAGCTCCTCGGCCAGTTTGTCTGCTTGGTCTGACTCCTTCGCCTTCTCCTGTCGAAGTTGTTCGATGGCTCGACGTAGTTGGCTAAGCTCCACATCTTGCTCTTCAAGCACAACAGTTATCACCAAAAATATGGTTGTTCAGCAATACAAAGTACATTCGCTGATATACCGTACCTGCTTTCTGCTCAGATACACTTCTGAGCTATTTGGATTTCTGTTCCAACTGCTTGGAGGCACCCTCAGTTGTTTGGAGATAGTGGCCAGTTGTTCGGACTAGACCCCCCTCTGATATTCTAGGTCCCGCGCATTGGACTCTGCAAGGTCTCGTTCGCACCAGGTCCTCTAGATGTTTCTCTTTGAGAGGTTCATCGCCTCCTTGAGTTTCTCGTTCTCCTCAGTGAGGGGCTCCATCCTCTTTATTAGCTAGTGCCACTACTCGGTAATCTGAGTTATCCCCTGCAAATGTACAATGCTAATGACAAACTCTGATCTCCAACATCATAGACAAGCATTTTAGATGCAGTACTAACCTCGATTTGTTTCATTACTCTGTCGACGACGGATTTCAGTCTCTTCATCTCCCCGGTGGTGCCTTCCTCCTCGATAACCACCACCTTGTCACCGCACTTGTGGAGGATTTAGATGGATTAGAGTCGAGGTTTAGCACGCTCGATCTCTTCCACATTGTCCTCTTCTGCCATAGCTTGAGGCACCATCGGGGGGCTCTGTGGTCGGACAGCAGGTCCGACCATCCCTAGCGATGCCTCAGGGGGCACCATTTGCTCCTCGGCCAGCACCGGCTTCACCACCCAAGACTCTGATGCATCGCTGGTAACTCCAGCTTTTGCTCCCAAAGACCCAATGGTTCTCGCCGTTGCCTTGGGTATCATCGCCAACTCGTGTGCTGCTGGTGCCAATTGTTCGTTGCCACCAAGTCTATCGGTGGTGGTGGTTGACTCCTCCTCCGACTGTCGAGCACTCAGGGACTCCATGACAGGACCTGCCAGCGTTCCCTCCACCCTAGGTTCAGCCCTCGACTGTTCGATAGTCCAGATTGGCGGGGTTAGATCCTCCATACGCTTTGCACTGCATCAGATCAGCTCGTCAGTCACCAGAAAAGTTAATAGACTACATCAAAGTAACTCCAAGACAAGGGTACTTATGGTTTGGTCTACCGGTTTAATTTCTTGAACCAGCGGTGCCTGCTCGAGCCCCTAGGCACAGCCATGGCATCGACTCCCATGCTCTAGGGGGAAGGTCCTACTTCCTCCATAGTCAACCTTTGGTTTGCCTACCGCTCTAGGTTTACCTCCGCCTGTTGCTCAAGGACTTCCATCGCTTGCCCCATAGGGACTCCTGTCGTCTGCTTTGTGGGGACTTCCCTCGTCTACTGCTCAGGGACTTCTTCACTTCCCCTTGATTGATCATCCATGCATGTGTAGTGTGGAGGCTCCTTCGTGCTTAGTGGAGGAGCCGTCAGAACTTCATCATCATCAGACCAATCAAAAACCACGATCCTTCTCATTCGAGTGGTCTAATCATCGCTAAGCGAGATGCCGCCTGGTTTGAGAGGAGCAACAGCCATCGTTTTCCTCTTCTTCTAGGCTAGCTCATCTACCACTGCCCTCTTTCCCTAGGCTTTCTCTAACACTGGGGGAGGACTCTCTGTCCGACCAACATCCATACCTCCGAACTCTGAAGAGACACCAATGACACTTGCTTTAGGTTGAGCCGGTGGTCATGCATACACTGCTGGTGACCAATCACCCCTTGGCACACCTGAAAAGTACACCGCCCTATCCTATGAGTGGATCTTCACATAAGTGAATCAGTCCACTGCTCGGCAATGATAAAGGATAAAAAGCATTAGGAATACACAACTAAGATATTTACCTGAGGAGGCAGATTTTTGCAGTTAAAGGGCTTCGTATACCCTGACATGTTGAATGAGGCAAACGGAGCGAATAGCTCTACAACCCGCTCTTCAACAACGTCCCTCGACAGCATCTTTGGCCTCTCCCGGGTACCGTCGGTCTCCCCCATGACCTCGAAGGCTGGGTGCGCCCTCTCCTTATAGGGTTGCACACAGCGTACTATAAATCTCACCACTACCAATCCACCATTGGTCCTCACGCCCCTTATTAAGGCAAGGAGCTCCCTCACTTGCTCCATATTAGCGCTGCTCGGCGTCTCTGACCAGCTCCTCTAGCTCTCTGGGTTGTGGTCGGCGTCGTAGCGGATAGCTGGGTGGCTCTATTTCATGTTGAACCACCTAGCATTCCACCCCTTCACTAATGTGTTCAGCAACATAGTAAGGTACTCGCCCACCATCCTATTGTGTAGCTGAAGGTACACCCCACTGACCACCTTGGAACCACCACCGCCTCTCTTCTTTAGCCAGAATAGGTGATGGAAGAGGTTGAAGTGGGAGAGGATTCTGAGATATGCCACATAGAAATGGATGAAGATTGAGATATGCAAAATGGTATTAGGATGGAGGTTGCATAGACTAACCACCTAGAGCTCCAACAAATCCCTTAGGAATGGATGAACAGGAAATCCCAACCCGCGCTAGAAATAATCCTTGAATACCACCACTTCGTTGGTATGAGGTGTTGGGAAGGACTCACCGAGGGCCGACCGCCATCTAGCGGTAGCATGGTCAGGAAGAATGCTAGCCTCCACCAATCTGTTAAGCTCCGCCTCTCCTGTTCACAACGACACCCACTCTTGGTCATGCTAGGCACCGATGCTCGCCTTCTTGGGGCTTGTCTTCTTCGGCGCCATCTCTCAGATGTGATTGGGGTTTGGCAGCAGAAGCAAATGTGGATGTGACTCTAGAAACACAAGGGTTGAGGATGAAGATGAAATGGCAAAGTGGCAATGGTGGGAACACGGGATGTGGTGGCGCAGTTATATAGCATTTTCCCACCCTTTCACATTCGAGGGTTTTTGGGAAACCATTCCCATGATTTGCGCCTCTCTGGATTTTCCAACGTGGCTTAATGGGCCATAACCTGGGCTTTCATGCAACCACAACCCATGTCGCTCATTTATCGCCATGGTTGGTAATCACTCGCCGAATAATTGCCAACTTCTCCACCATTTATTGAGGCTCAGTAATAGTTACTGTACAACCATTACTCTAGTTTTTCTCCACGATTGGATTTTTTAGATATCTCTGCTAATAGCTTGGGGACTGGCTGCCTGCTCGGCTAGTCTTTTACTATTTTTCTATTTTTGACCCTGGCACCACATGACTATGTCATCTACTGTCAGGCTGGGGGACTAAGTGGGTACACTTCACCTAGCGGTGAGTGTTTGCTTGAATCTAGAAGACTCCGTGCCTCTTGAAGCTAAAGAAGACTATCTCCTTTTCTCATGGTCGGACTCTAAGTGGGCACACTTGGTCCACTACAAAGAAATCTTTGATTTTGAACTTGAGCTCCTTACACCCTTATGGCAAGCCATACTTGGGTTATGCTACTTGGCTACGGTTCACGCTGCTTGGCAACTGCTTACAACTGCTCGACTATGGTTCACGCTGCTCGACAACTGCTTACAACTGCTCGGCAACTCATAATGGTGGTCGGACCATGAGTTTAACTCCTCGGCTTTATTCGCACCTGCTCGGACAAGCCCAAGATGGCGTTACATAATGGGTACAAGGTGCTCAGGGACTAGCTGTGGGGGGTATGACCCCGGATACCTACAGCAGACCACATGGGATGCGCCCCTAGGGGCAGACCTAGCCCACAAGATGAAGCCTTGCGGGGCACGACTCTGCTCGATGCCTCTCGCAAGACATCTAGAAGATATCCTAAAGATACACTAAGATTTGTTAGGATATGTATGATTCCAAGATTCCTGTAATCAGTTATTACTTTCTGGTTATCTCTTAGATCTAACCGACTTGTAACCCTACTCCCGGACTATATAAGGCAGGCAGGGACCCCCTCCAAACTCACACAATATCATACAATAGCTAATACAAACCAATAGACCATAGGAGTAGGGTATTATGTCATATTGATGGCCTGAACCTATCTAACTCATGTCTCTATTGCCTTCTTGTTCTTGATCTCATGCTCCTCTACCGATCAATCTACCTTTGTGGGATACCCCTCAGAGGACTACCGACGATATTCTATCGACATGCGATATCTAGGCGGGCAGTTGGTTTCCTTGGACCCATCGCACCTATAAATCCAAAGGGTTAGCCCTCCATGTTTCATACGCACTCCTACATCCTTACCTCTGCAGCCATGCCACTGCCGCCAACACTTAGGTTTCCTACCTCTACATCTCCACCATCGTTGAGCTCGCATCCATCCGCTCCCACCTCCAATGGATCCATGGTGTTGTTCCAACATCACCTTCCAGCGTATGGAGGGCCTCATCCATCATGGTCTTCTCTACACGAGGACCTCGGCCGAGGAGTGGTTGCTGCCTAGCAATGAGGGTTCGTCATTGCCGCCAAATGGCTATGTGGTGTCATTTGCCCACTACCACAAGCGTGGGCTTGCGACCCCCACCTACAAATTCCTCTAGGGGCTACTGTAGTTCTACAAGATTGAGCTGTGGCATCTCAATCCCAACGGGATCTAGCAAATGGTGGCGTTTGTCACGCTGTGTGAAGGATTCCTAGGGATCATCCCCCCTTCAACTTATGGAGGTATTTCTTCGCCATTAGCCGCTAGAGGAAGAGGAAGAAGGATGGTAGGTAGGAGCTGCACATGCCGATGGGGTGCGCTGGCATCCAACTTCTGAATAATCGGGTCAGCGAGTACCTATCCATGTGGCTCTTGACATCCAATAAGGGGTGGCACTCATAGTGGTTCTACCTCAAGAATGACACCGCTGCCTCTATGCTGGAGTTCACCGGGTGCCGGATCGAAGAGGCCCCGGAGTAGTGGAGAAAGTGGGGCATTCCGAAGAAGGATAAGAAGAAGATCCTAGACCACATCGCCACCATCCATATCGTAAAGGTGTCATTGGGGCCTACCACATGAGGAGGGTGGCTCCCTTGATGCTGCGCGTGCTCCCGCTATACGCGATGGTGCCCGAGGCGTCGTTCGATAAAATGGCGCTTGTCGAGGGAACGCTCCCTAACTCTAAGATTATGCAATGCATTAAGGAGGCGATGGAGCCTTTGTGGGACAACGCGGGTGCTACCCTTGACTTCGTCTACCTAGTGCTAGGGCATCCTCCGATGCTGCCAGAGCCAGGCTACGCCGGCTTCATAAGTTTCCCTTTCTCCTGCCTTCTGTTCAATTGATTTTCTGACCCTGTTGGACTAACTTTGAGATGGGTGAGACTAGCCAAGGGACCTCATCCTCATGGATCACATGGCTCCACTACTAAGGGATTTGGCTATAAGGGCGGTGAATCGCACCGAGGGTGAGCGGCTGAGAAAGGCAAAAGAGGACAAGAAGAGGAAGAAGCAGCAGAAGCTATGGGCATGGGAATGAGGGGAGGACATTGACAACGATGATGACAATGATGATGGTGACAATGACGAGGTGATGGAGGAAGAAGAAATGGTAGCTAATGATATCGAGTGGGACATCCTGGAGAATTAGGATGCGCCAACATGCATTGGTTTATCCTTGCAGGCGTCAGGACCCTTCCCATCCCATGGAGGGGAGGGTACGTCTAGGGAACCAGCGGAGGTGGGACGTGTCATCGGCCTGCCCTAGGAGCCAACTAAGGTGGGTGGCTCTGCCATCACACCTGAGGTGCCAGTGGAGGTGGGTGGCCCCGCCGTCGTGCCCCAAGAGCTAAGGGGAGTGGGGAGTTCCACCAACGTGCCCTAGGAGCTGCTCGGGGTGAGCCCCTCTGCCTAGGAGCATGGGGTAGGCTTGAAGCAGCCTCATTCCGATGAGGTGGAGCAAGGGTCAGGGGGTTCATCCCCTAAATGCATCTGCCGCTCGACGGCGCTGAGGTGAGTTATTGATACCTCTATTTTTTCTATTTTAGTGATTTCATCGTGACTTGTCTTTTTTGTCCTTTGCAGCATCGGTGAGCAGCGAAATCCCTTGGCACTTGCACCGAAGAAGAGCATTGCCCTCCAATTGGGGCAGTGGTTGTTGGCTGGTGTCGCGCCCATTTTGGGCGACAGTGGCGCTAGTGTGACCACGTCATCGGTCGGTCAGGTGCCGCCTGTGGTGGTGCCTGTGCCCTCGAACATTCAAGGGTGGCCTTCAAACATTGTGGAGCAGTCAGTGACAACCACGATACTGCTATCGATGGTGGGGCAGACAGGGCTGCCGACCATGTTCATGGTGCCGACCATGGCGGGTGCAACACAACCGGCCATGACCCTACCAATGCAGGTGGAGGTGGCGGTGGCCATGATAGATGGGTCATAGCCGAGCACAACCACAGCATTGCCCAAGGCATTAGTGCGACCCATGCCATCAACGGCCCAAACGACGGCGCCTAGCGTAGGCCAGATAGAGGGGGACGTGGCCAAGGGGTCCCTGGGAGTTGTGGTGCTAGGAGAGAGGTTTACGCCTACACCGCTGGCCCCTTCCATCGCTAAAGGGGGCGTCCTATCAGGAATGTCATGGCAATAGGGTTCGCCGGTGCTTGGGGCCGGCAGGGAGTCATCCCTGACCCTAACATTGGTGGGCAACAGTTCGCCCACGTGGGGTGAGCCCCTACTCTAGTGGATGGATCTACTGGATCCAGTGTCGATGCTTTTTACCCTTGATGACACCACAGAAGCATGGAGTGGGTGAGCCTCGATGTAGGGATCGCATCCGTGCTCGAGGCCCTGGACCATGCCATGGGTGCATTGCATGATGTTGTTGTTCCCTCTAGCCAAGTGTGGTTTGGTCCTGCTTCTTGCCCTTTTCTTCCTCTATATGCTTTCTGTATCCTGACCATCATCTCTCTACAGTCCCTTATAGCTCATAGCTGAGGGAAATCTTGGTTCCTTTGTCAATAGAAGGAAACCTAGGACCGCCTCATCGAGGAGGCATAGCTACGTGGAGAGGTGATAGCTCAGCTCACCGCCGCCTAGCAGAGGGTGGTTGAGCTAACTCCCCTTGCTAAAGAGGTGGCCAATCTTCAGTTGTGGGTGGATGAGGCCCATCGGGATGCTAACGAGGCCGAGAAGGCATTCGAGGCCCTATCACCGAGGTCACGGAAGGATGATGAAGAAGCCGCTAGGGTGAGAAAGGAGCTAGATGAGTTGCTCTAGAGGGACATTGAAACTCACCAATGGATCCTTGACCTTCTGAGCGAGGTTGAGAAAGAAAGGGATCTAAGGCTAGGGGCCGAGGAGAAGCTCATAGCCCTAGAGAAAATGGTGAGCCTGGATGTCACAATGGTCGCTTGGCTATGCAAGTAGCAGGATGAGCTGATCCAAACCATGAAGAGGCTCTGCTTGAAATGCAGGTGGCTCGCCAAGGGTGTAACCAGGCTTTCTGAGACACCATCGTGAACTTGAACTTTGGGGAGAGGTATGATTGGGGCGGTAGTAGTTTGATTGTTTGTAACCATGAACTCGCCTTGATCCCCTCCATCTGGTGCTCGTGCTGCTTTGTCTAGGGTGCTCATTAGCGGTGCGGTGATGCACTGGTGATGCGCTTGGGACGCCATCGCATGGAGCGGTTGCACGTGGCTAGGCCACCTCAGCACTCCTCCACCTCAACCGCCACCGCAGCATGAATTCCGGTGAGCTACTGGTGCTTACCCGCTATCGCCACCACCCGATAGTCCTGTAGGTCATCATGAGCGGGTACGCCATCATAGTAGTTAGCCATGCATCACTACTACTCATGTCTATGCATCGCCGAGTCCTTAACCGCCGCCTACCCTTGTGGGTTTAGCCGTAATGAGTGATCGGCCCTTTTGGCCTACCGTTGCGGGTCTTGGTTGCCCAGCGTAACCACCATTGCCACTGGTGAGCTGCGCTGTCATGAGCATGCACACTGGGGACCAGCCCATTGCAAAGACAATGTTTTGTAGGGTGTTTTGTGCATAGCTCTAGTCTGGTAAAACAGTGCCACACTGTATCGTTTGATTTTCTAAGAGTGTGAGTATTCTTTTGCATAACGCCAAGCACGCCTAGATGCCCTAGACTTGGGCCACACTAGGCCATCACGACTCACGCGCGGCTGCGCCCGGCGCTGGGCCATCAGGCCAGATTGGGTTAAGGTCGGCCCTTTTCTTTTTTCCAAGTATTTGCTAATATAGCTTCTAAGCTAAAATTGTAAATTTAATATAAATTTGTGTTGTGGACAAAAAATTGTGAAACCAATTTTGTGAGGTTCCTAAAATCATGACCTATCTGCTAATGTATTTTGTTCACTTAGTTTCATAGAATTTTCAAGAGTAGACTAATTAATTTGAAACACTTAATATGGGTAAAACATGAACTTGTAGGAATTATTGTGATGAATTGGTAGTAGTTCTGGCCCTAAAATTTTTATAGTAGATTCCTAACAATATTTGTAGCTCCATAGGAATTAGTTTTTTAAGGTAACTAAATGAGCCCTAGTATGAAAATATATATTTAATCAATCAAATGTCAAAAATAATTGGGGGTTTGTAGAACGAAAACATTTTTTTGGAAATGAGCCTCACTTGACCATGTGGATACATGGCTTAGTATGTTAGTCATTAGAGCTAGCTCGTTAGCTTGCGAGACATAATTGTATTTTAGAGTTGCGGTTGTCATTAATTATTTACGTCCTTGCATTGTATCCATGTATTTCATGATAGGAGCGATGTTGGATCGCGGAGTCATCGGGAGTAGAAGAAGCAGATGGTGACTTGATGATCATGCCACCAAGATGAAAGCTAACTTGGTTATATCTCACCCAGGCAAGCTCCGGTGCATAACCCCTATTATTCTGCACTTTTTCTTATGCTTGTGCATAAAGTTTTAATGAGTTGAATGAAAACCACTTGCATATATATATATATATATCCTTATCCTATGAGTCCTACTAGTATGTCAGGATCGTATAGATTGCTATGCTAAAGGATCCGGTACAAGTCGAGTGATTACCTGTCACTTGTGAGAGATAGGAGAAATATTATTGTTGTTATTATATTACTATCATATGGAATATATATGAATGATAATTGGAGACCGAGCGGAATGGTACTTTGTATCTGGACTTGGTTGAGAATTCGAGCGAGGCTCGTATTGCATTTGTTCTGCCTGTGTTGATTGAGAACCGTCTGTTGTATTGGATTCTAGTCAGGTCACAGACTTAATATCCTAAGCACATACTTGCTTATGGGAGTGGAAAGGCTCATTGCTCTCTTATTGTGGGTTCTGGCTCTTTCTAGACCGACTGATGGGAGGCGGGGATGGTGGAGGTCCTAGCACCACACTGAGTCTGGGACTTAGGAGTGGGGGCTTAAAGTCCAAGTTTGGACGGGGACCTAGACCCCTTGATAGGAGAGTGGTGTGTTGGTCTTGTTTGTGCCTAGGGTACAAACGGGGCATGTGTTTCGGGGTACCCAGCTAGGATACATTGGTTCATGAATCGTTGTGTGATACGGTATGACTTGGCTATGATCTAGCATGGTAGTAAGAACTAGAATATGAAAGATGGTAAAATGGTTCTGATTGCTTACCACCTGCTTAAAAGTAGCATAGGTGCTTACATAAAATGGTTAGTTAATGAACTAATGATGACTACTAATGAAATTGAATATAAGGATGCACGCTTAGTAATGGTTCCTGCAGATGCAATAACCCACAAGCCAGATAGCCTTGCATATCCTTGGAGTCTTTTCTTTCCTCCTAACGGGTAAGCCTTGCAGAGTACAATTGAGTACTTAGGGTCTGTTCTACCCAGTTGCAGGTGATAGGAACATGTGGAGCTAACACTTGTGTGTGGAAACCTCCTGGTGGGCTCAGCGAGGATTTCCTTAACGTTGTGGACATAGAGTTTATTTGAAACTTCCACCCAAAATGTTTTACAATGGAAAAACTTATAACTTGCTATGATATATATAACGGATCATCATGTTAATGTTTAACTTGTCATTAAATGATTTTATTTTCGCTGAAACTCTGATAACATGATTATATTCTGTTGTTATAAACAATAATTATTATACTCTGATGTTGCATGAAAAGTGATGTAAGAAATGGCTAAAATGTTGTAAGCTTTATTCTTCCATTTATGATCCTATTGGAAAATGTGAATTTTTTTTGTTCTCCCATGGGGTGTGCTTGATAGAACTATTTAAATTAGCTCACTCTTGGAGTGTTTAGTATCTAATGGAAGACAAGCACCTCCGAAAGTGAGTTATTTTAGGTGGTTTTGCCATAGTACCACACCCCGTAGTTTGAGACTATGTCTGGTTGTGACTTTCCCTAGATGAATCAATATATTGGTTGGATTTATTCACCACATGCTCTCTCCCACACAAAATGTTATCACTATTCCCATCTATTACATGACATCATGTGTTTTTATCTTGAACTATGCTCTAGAAATTGTTTGGTGATGTGGGAAGACATTTGAAAAATGGATTTGCTAAGAAAGAAGAAGGAGGTCATGAGCTTGTGGAGATATGCGGTGTGACAGTGCCACTCTTAGGGTGCAGTAGTGCCGCACTACCTGGGCATATCAAGACTATTCTTCAAGTGATTTTCTATGTCCCATTTGTATAGTTTCTTATCTAGTTCATTTTATGCATAGATGGAGCATGGAGATAATGACCGAAGGGGAAAAGGAAGATGAATAAGCAAAGAGACAAGGATCCACCTCACCGTGGTCGAGGGAGGTCAATAGCAGCAGGCAGTAGTGCAGCTCCAAGGGGACTTGGTGAAAGGGGGAGACATGAAGAATACATTGAAGATGAGGAGAGGCTGGAGATGACAGGTCGTACCACTGATGCCATTCCTAACACCCCACAGCATCTCTCTGAGTTTGATGGTAGATACATGAGAGATTTTGAGGGTGAGATCATCATGAGACCTCTAGATGACTCCCATCAGCATGCAGTTGTCAACTATTCCAAGAGTTGGAAGCTAGTGGAAGAGGCAAGGGGGATCAATCCCTATATAGTGCGTAAGGATTTAGGCATTGATTATAGATTCTAAAATAAGTTTCATTCCAACTTTTATGCCACTGCCATTCTTGCATCCAAGAAAACCAAGATCATCAAGATGCAGTATATTGATTGGGATGAGATGCAGGAGAAGGAGGAGCCTGAGTTTGACAAAGTAATCAAAATTTGTGACAAGTTCTAGCTTTCAGACATCATGGGTTTCTAGTATAACTTGAATGAGGAGGTCCTTGCATAGTTTCATGCCACATACTTCTTTGACCAGACCTCTAATGAGATTCACTAGATGACTGATGGTCGGCACTACCAAGTCGACTTTGTCACTTTTAGCCAGATTCTTGACTTTGGGGAGGAGCACAGAGGTTACACTTGCATTCATGATGAGCCTCAAGCTGAGATCCGTGACATTAGTTACATGTGGAGAGATAGAAGGATTGCAGATGGCAAGAGGAGTGGTCTACATAGCTTCAATTACATCCTCAACCACCTCATCAGGAACACCATCAACCCAAAGGATGGAACAACCTCAGATATTAATGGCTATGTGAGAAATGTGTTGGCTAAATTTGCTCTAGGTGGGGATAGGTTCAATGTCCCTAGATTTATGTGGACTGAGTTGAGATTTGTAGTGGAGGATGGGAGGAGGGGGCTGCCCTATGCCCCTTACCTCATGTTCATGATTGAGAGGGTCACTGGATTTTATTTTTTGAAGGATGGGATGCACTCCATCTACAAAATTGAGAAGACCCAGCCAGCTATAGCTACTCAGGGAGCGGGGAGCTCTCATGTTCATGTAGATATCCTTGAGTCTTCCCACTCTAGGTCTCACAGAGGAGGCAAGATGAAGAAGTTTGTCAAGTGGTTGAAGGCAATCTTCGGCAAGTGCACCTATGCAGCTGACAGAGCGTATGAGACATAGCTTGAGCAGCGTCAGCAGCATGGACAAGACCTTCCACCACTTCCTCCTATTCCACCTCCTCCATAGTATGACCCTCCGAGTCTCTCTGACATAGATTTAGATGATGAGGAGGAGGAGGAGCAGCAGGGACGAGTAGCAGATTAGGATGAGACCCTAAGGGGATACCGTTAGAGACAGGAGCCAAGGCATTCCACTCGCTACACCATCACTACTCACCGTAAGGGCCGTGCACGTATTGACTCCGATGATGATGATGGTGATGGTGGTGCCAGGACTATTGTAGGAGGTGATGATATTGATTGGATGGACATCTAGGGAGATGATGAGTAGGTGTTGATCTTTCTTCTTTTCTTCTCTTTTTGGTGGTTTATGCCAAAGGGGGAGAAAATTAGAGGGGTCAACAACATTTTGATGCCATAGTCAGCAGCTGCGCTTCATGTCCTATTCAATGAGTGCTAGTCTTCACTAGGTGGAAAGTTTGAGAGTCATTCAAAACTCTAAATTATGAAATAATGCTACTATTTGACTCTTTATCTATCGGATATGGACATGTATCGTTTGTGTGGATTATGTGGCAGAACCTCCTAAGTTATAGGACCCACATGCACCTGTCACTGTCTAACAACCTTTGACATCTATGCATATGTTTCTATGAACTTAAAAAGACTGTCGGGTGTCCTCGGGGAACCCCGAATCATCCACGATTTCCGAGCAGGATCACATTACAAAGTCATTGCAGTATTACAACATTTATTCAAATATTAGTACCAGAGTAAAAACAGCGGAAGTCTTACGATAACATAGTTTACAAACCAGTTGTTTCAAACCTTACAAACTAAGTTCGACAATTATTACAAACCATAGAAGTAGTGGAGTGGCATAATTAACATATACATAACACACAAAATAAACATCCTGCCCAAGGATCACACATTTACTTCTCATCATCAGAACGAACGATAGTCATGCAGCACGATCCAAAATAGATCTGCTCATGAGGCTCACCTGCAACAAGGGGTCAACAAACCCTGAGTACAAAAGTATTCAACAAGACTTAACCGAAACAAAATTGAGAAGACTCAGGAATGCAGGCTCATGGGATTCAAGGTATGGCTTTAACAATAATCAAAGTTCTTTTGCGTAAAAGCTCCTTAATAAGATTCTTTATATAGAAAACTTCATAAAAATTATATACAAAGCTGACACGATCCGCACTAAGATCATGAAACTTTATATCCAACACCTTCACAAGCCTTATTCGAGTTCCAGTTATTAATTCTACGATGATGAACAGTGAGTTGAGTCTCCATAACCGAGGAGCAACGACGATTCGAACCGATTATAAACCCAGCTGGGAATTCCAGACCACACGACATATGCAGGTCCCCGACCTACATATACCAACCTACCCTCGGATCCTCTAAAACAAGAACGGGTCCGCGCCACCCGAGAATACAGTACTCTACCATTCCAGCCCATGGCCACGTGGGTACACACTATTCCCGCCATCTCTCCACTCCCAGTGCGCGAGTAGCCATTCTCGTAATAGAATTACCAAGTTTAGGCTTACCGGAGTATGTGGTTAGTACTACAAATTCTCACCTCATGCAATTCAACAACGGACGTGCCTTAATCGACACAGGCGGAAAGAACCCGCTCATAAGACCTCCATGTCTTGTGGCTCACACTCACCAAGTCCGCCCGGTCTAGATTTATTACTCCACATTCCCATATCACATGCTAACATAATTAACCAATGTTCCATTTAAAACTTGCAGGTGGCAGGTAATCACCCGACTTTCATTGTTCTATGCATAGCTAAGCAAAACTAGGCATATACGAGTTTAAAACTGGTAATATGGTAAATATGGAATAAAAGGGTGGTAATGCACCAATTAGGCTCTTACTTAACTCCTAATCACTTAATGCAGTAACGGAAAGCAAAAGCGAAATTAATTTATAAAACACAAGGTAGGGTTGTATGCATTCGGGGCTTGCCTTCGTTGACGGAAAAATCCGGCTCCTGCGACGTTTCACAAGTATTTGATCCGACCTCAACAGACGGATTAACCTCCTCAACAACTTGATTAACTACCACGTGTTCACCTTCGTTCACTACACGTAATAACAATGACATGTTTAACATGATGCGGAATACAAAACATGATGCTCGATGATGAATGCCAATTAACAACTAATTAAACATATTCATAAAACTTATTTCAATTGAGCTCAAAATTTTTGTAAAGGTTCATCACATGATAACTAAGTGGCAAAACAATTCTCATAATTTTTGGATAATTAATTAAGCCTAGAAAAATTATGAAAACTTATTTATTAATTAATTGAGCAATTTTTATCGCATTCAAAAATTACTGAAAAGTATCATTTTATATTTTTCCTAAATAATATACATCACAGAGAGGTCACACAAAAATTTTCATAATTTTTGGAGCTCTAAATAAATCTACACAAAAATAACAAATTACAACACTATTCAATCATATCTGAAAAAGGAAAATTCCATTTTGAACTCACCCGCTCACACAAACAACTCGGAAAGAACTAGGAGCTCACACAAACAACTCGGAAAAGAACCTAGAGCTCACACAAACAACTCGGAAAAGAACCTAGAGCTCACACAAACAACTCGGAAAAGAACCTGGAGCTCACACAAACAACTCGGAAAAGAACCTGGAGCTCACACAAAACAACTCGGAAAAGAACCTAGAGCTCACACAAACAACTCGGAAAAGAACCTAGAGCTCACACAAACAACTCAGAAAAGAACCTGGAGCTCACACAAACAACTCGGAAAAGAACCTAGAGCTCACACAAAACAACTCGGAAAAGAACCTAGAGCTCACACAAACAACTCGGAAAAGAACCTGGAGCTCACACAAACAACTCGGAAAAGAACCTGGAGCTCACACAAAACAACTCGGAAAAGGACCTAGAGCTCACACAAACAACTCGGAAAAGAACCTGGAGCTCACCCCAAACGCACTAGAGCATAAAGCTGGATCGGAAGAGCAACGGTTGAGTGGTTCGACGTGCACAGGAAGCACCAGTAGCTCACCCTAAACTCGATGGAGCAAAGAACAGGGCTGGAGAAGCAACGGTGAAGCAGGTCAACGATCCGAGCAACCACGGCGGAGCAAAACGTCGACGGTGGCGGTGCTCCGGCGACTGCGGTGGACAAAACTATCAAGCAACAAGGTATTAAGCACCACGGCATCAAGGCAAAGCTGGAGCTACGCCGAGCAAGGACAAATACGCACCGGAGAGCTCTGGCCACGGCGACACGCTCACGACGGCGGTGCTGCCGGCCGCGAGAAAGAAGAGCAACGAACAGGGTTTCCCGGCGAAATCAAGTGACCAAAACTGGCTGGCTGGGTACGCAAGGATCAGGCGAAGCTAGGATAGGCTTTGTTGGGACGGCAACGGCGCTGAATCGACGGTGAAAGCTCGACAGAGCAGCGGCGATGGCGACGCGAGAAAACAGAGAAGGGAAAACGAAGAACGACGACTGCACAGGCTTTATAGGACGGCCAGAAAGCAAAGAGAAGCCACGCAGGGGCCTTTCCCATGCCAGCGCAAAGCCAAGGGCAGCCACAGTCGCGTCTGGAAGCAGAAGGAAGATCGTAGACGGTGAGTTGGCTTCCGCGGTTACTGTTCATCAGAATTACCAAACTGCCATTCGATTTAAAAATCCAAATTACTCCCAAATTTATGTAACAACTCAAAAATCTCGAAAAATAAAAGTTGTTCCAAATTTAAAGCTCTACAACTTTGCTTTTATAACCATACCCAAATTCTTTCTACATTTTGAAATGCAAATTTGAATTCAAATAGTGGACATTTAAAGAACCACGCCTTTTCAAATTACTTCAAATTTTTCTAAACAACTTTGAAAACTCCAAAAACAAACTTTGTATAACTTGTCAAGCTCTACACTTTTGCTTTTGGGCTCAACCCCAAAATATGCTTAGATTTTGAAATGAGTTTTCAGAGTAGGATTTAAATACTGAAAAATCAAGGTTTTCTTGAAAATTCAAAATCCAAACCAAATTTTTAACAAAATTCAAACCAAACAAGGCAACACTTGTAACATAAATGTAAACTTGTTTTAGTAAATGCATATCAAAGTTTTCCATATGACCAAATGCTTTGCAATGCATATGATGACATGTCCTGTTTTAGTATTTAAACACCCAAGGTGTTACAGATTAGAAGTCATCTTTATTGTGCTAGGTTGCATATCTTTTTTATCTGAGCCAGCTATGTGGTGCTTGACTCTATATTGCCCGTATAGTCAGGTGCGGCAGTGCCACACTCAGCTGCAGTAGCAAGCACATGTGTGCATGATCTATCATATACATCACGTATATATTCTTGACACTATGTACAGCACCCCACAAAGGCATGGATGTAGGGGGAGCCCCAATTTTCACTTCACTAAAGTGTGAATCTTGGCCTCTTATGCCAAGTTGAGAATTCAATTCTCTATTCACATATTAAGGGGATGCTCTACACCCATGGCTTAAAAAACTTAGTTATTCATTTCATATCTTTTGTAAGCTCTAATTGGGTTGTTATCAATCACCAAAAAGGGGGAAATTATAAGTGCAATCAAGCCCTAATATGGGTTTTGGTGTTGATGACCACCTAATTAGAGAACTAGTGAGATTTATTAAGATGACAAGCAGAGAATTCATTATAGAGGATGTTATAAGGAAAGGAGGAGCCCCCGATTACAAATAAGGATGGCATAGCGCTCAAAGGAGTTTTGAATTCTTTTGTCTTTTGAAATTAAGTATGGGAAAAGTCATACTATAAAGGGAGACACTACAGCTGGTTAAAAGTGTGCAACCAAATGCTCAATCTTTACACAAAACATCCTCACACCTCAGCCAAGACAGCCAACTTGAAAACTCCTTCACCCTTGCTATTTGTTGGGTACGATAGTGCCATACCTGGAGAGAGGCACTGTCGCACCGCAGCACTGCCGCACTTAAGTAACCATTGGGAGGCAGGGGGTATTTATACTTTTCCCTATCCTCCATAACGTCTCTCTCTTCTTCCCCAATGGTTTAGACCAATAAAAATCAGTAGGTGCTCATCTCCTCTCTCCTCCATTGGTGCCCTTCAAGCTCTCAAGCTTTCCCTTTGACTTCCCCATCAATCCTTGAGAGAAAAACATGCCAAAAGTGATTAGAGAGCAGCTCCACTAATTCCTAAGTCTAAAGAGCATTTGGTTCACATTTTGGCCAGCAGTTGTGTTTGTTACTCTTGGAGCTTGGCTCCTAGCTAGCTAGAGCGTCGCTCGATAAGCTTGCCAAGTTTGTGGTAGACCCGGGAGGTTTGTAACAACCTCTTGCAGCGAGTAAAATGACCCCTCATCTCAAGAGTTCACTCTCTTGACTTGAGAATGAGGTAGGGTTGCAAAGCCCTAAGCCTTAGTGGTATACCTCAACAACGTGGACCTAGGCAAGCCTTAGTGGTGAGCTGAACCATGGGATAAATCCTTGTGTCATCTTGTGCTTGTGTTGCTACACTTATGTTCTTGTTGTTGTCGACTTGATTTCTAGGGTTTAATGCCGATCTATTTGTGTGTGGTGTTTCCAGCACTTTTAGCTGTCGATCTGTGATCTACTACCCTATAGGAAGCTAAGAAATTTACTCGATCTAAATTTTGTTTGGTAGATTTTGAACTGTGAACTAATCTCTACTGCAGGTGCGGCAGTGCCGCGCTCATAGAGCGGTAGTGCCGCGGGTGAATGTGACTTTGGTTTGAGTTGAATTTTTATAGGCCTATTCACCCCCCTCTAGGTGTACCAGAGATCCTATAGGTACCAAGTCTTAGCTAGATTGCTCAGAATTAATTCGTGAACTTGGTGTTGTCAAACTTGTATTTAGACTTAGTAACTTCTAAAGTTTGGCTGATTTTAAATTCCAAGTTCTATTTACAAGCCATTGGAAATACTATCTAGCAATATTATTTTTCTACAACAAGAGTTGCATTGTCATCTACAAAGTTTGTGCTTCAAACTTTATTAAGGTGTCACACACATGTTCTATAATGTTTTTACTCAATAAAAATTGGTTTTCAACTCTACTTGATACAACATGAGCTTTGAATCAATTTTCATTTATTGGTCATTTTAGGCTACAAGAAATTTATTTACACACTCTATCACATGTATTATCACATAAACATGATGCTCATGACATGATTTGGTAGTTTGTTTAGGATGTAACACCGAGGGTGTTACAGAGCCCAAGCCGGAGCCACGGAGGAGCCCTACCAAATAGGCCCCAAACAATTTGGAAGGCAGTGCAGCCCTATGGCAGAACCGCCCGAGATAACACACTTATGGAGGTGCTCGCCTTCCACCAGACACTAAGCACCCTAAAAGCAAGCTACCACGGACGGTATCCATCGGGCACACCCCAAGGGAGAACCTAAAAGATCCACATTTTTCCCAAGGATCCAATAATGAGAACGGGCTACAATACTTGTCCATTTCATACAGCAAAAGTTCTTAAAAATTATATTATTACATTACCAAATATCAGAGTGTGGAATAATAAACAACAGAATTTTAAAAATAAACATCTAGTGATAAGGAACGAGGATGCGTCTGAGCCCACTAGAGGAATCCTCCACACAATGGTACTTCTCATGCATTACCTACAACAGGGGTAAATAAACCCTGAGTACACAATGTACTCGCAAGACTTATCCGAATAGTGGGGAATAATTTCCCGACTCCAAGGAATATGATAAGCTTTATGGTTTTCTGGTTTTTTTTGGCAGAAAGCAATACTATTAGTGAGTCCTTACTTATGATATTATTCATAGCTGTATTAATTTATTATCTATCCATTCTATGTAAGCACATGTTCTACTTTCAAGCAAGAGTTGAGCAATCAGTTCCATTTCATCACCTTCCATCTTTCAGTTCTTACTATGATGCTAGAGTTACCACAAGCCGTACCAACTCGGCGGCGATTCTTGAATCAATGTCCCCAGCTAGGTACCCCAAAAACACATGCCCCGCTTGTACCCTAGGCACAAGCAGGACTAACCCATCACCCTCCTGTCCTAGGGTCCAGGTCCCCATCCAAACTTGGACTCCAAGCCCCACTCCTGATTCCTGAACTCAGTGCGGTGCAAGGACCTCCACCATCCCCGCCTCCAATCAGTCGGTCCAAAAAGAGCCAGATCCACGACAAGAGAGCAACGGGTCTTTCATGCGCCCATACCCAAGTATGTGCTCGGGATAATAGATCTATGACTTGCCTAGCGTCCATTGCAACGACCAGTCCTTAACCGACATAGATAGGGAAAAGTGTAACCGGGCTATGCCGTATTGGCCGCAGGACACAACCCCTTACACCCACCAGTACCCAAACCATATCCCTGCCCGGTCACCATTCTCCTTTCCACCATTTTATCATGAGTGATCATATTTATCACCTATTTGTGAGTAACGGCAGGTTACTCATGCTACCGATATCTTGAGCATAGCAGCTACTTGACCTATACTAATAGGACTCATAGGTAGATATATTTATGCATGTAGTTTTCATAAAATGTATATAACTTAAATGCACATCACATATATATATTCAATGATCATAAAATAGGGGTTATACACCGGGGCTTGCCTTGGGCAGACGATGGGTCAGCAAAGTCAGCACCAAAAGGCTCTGGGGCTCCCTCCTATATGAGGATCTCCTCCTCGTACTCCACAATGACTTCCTCGTACTCTTGTTCGTCCACGGGCATGAACTCTACCAACTCATGATCTACATGTATGAAATGATTATGCAATACTTAGTAATATGGCAACAGCAACTCTTAAAATAAAAATACATTTGTTGAACTACTAGCTAGTGCTACCGGCTAAGGTACTAAGTTACCTACTGTTACCACTAACAAGTACGAAGCCTGACATACATTATCACATCAACTAAGGTGTTCTTACTCCTAATACCGCTTTAATCTATATATGATAAAACAAGGATAATAGCTACTCTATTTATCAACTTATTCTAGGGCTATAAAATTTACAGCAAGTACATAATAATCTAGTGAGCCTACTCTAAAATTTTCATAGCTATAGCTATCACCAATTTACCACAAAAATTCCTACAAATATTAATCTACATAATACTAAGCTCTCTAGTTTGAATTTATGAGCCCATCACTATCATAGCTAACTGTAATCTAACTACACTAACAGATAGATGGCATTTTTGTGAACCTAAAAAACTTGGTTTCACTATTTTTGGACATCTACAAGATTTACTACAATTTATCAAAGTGCAGCTAAAAACTATATTGAATAAATATTTGTAATTCACTAGAAAACTAGAAAACGTATTCTACTACGCGGCCCAACTCGCGATGTGGCTCGGCCCACTACCGCGACCAGCGCGCACACCAATGCTGCCCACCCGATGGCCCGCTCCCGCGACAGCGGCCCAACGCGGGGAGCCCCACGTGCGGCTGGCGCTTTTGCTAAAGAACCCTTGTTTTCTTTTCTATTTACAAAGCTTACTCGAACACTATTTAGTTGAGTCTCTATTTTCGCATCTAGCATGCTCCCCTCTTTCTTCTTTACCATGATCGAGTCCCCCGGCACCCATGCGTGCATCGGTGTGGCGGTGCTGGCATCGGGCGGCTACGCCGGCGAGCACAGCCCTTCCCCGCCCTAACTATAGGACCAACACTTACCTAGGAGTGGACACAAAGCGCTGGGCGAAGGAAGCATGAGCCAAGACGTTGTAGTGAGGTCAGACCATGGTGGCAGAGACCCTGCAGTCATGGCGGTGGCGTTTCGATGAGTGATAGCAAAGCCAGGGCAAAAGGGGTAGCTAGTGAGCTCAAGGGACTCACCACAGAACCAATCGAGGTGGTGGTTTGATCGGAGACGGCTCGAGCCAAGCTGGCCATGTGCGCATGGACGGTGCGGCAGCGCACGGCGATGGCACGGTCGCGTCAGGGAAGGCTAGGCGGTGGTAGAGCTTCGACAGAGGTGTGTAGGGTGATTAGAAGATTGAGGCAAGGCTAGCGGTGCAAGGAATTTACATGAGCTGCTCTAGATAAGCGGCTTGCCGACAGCGCATGCCAACCCGGTCTTGTTGACCCAGCATAGCGGTAGCTCTAAATTGGGGCATGGTACGGTGATACTTGCAGCAAGGTGGGGTTAGGTGGGTGATTGGCTACCCAGTGGAGCCGAGGACATGGCTAATTTGATTACGGTGCTGCCACCATGGCGAATCGAAGGGAGCGGGCCCGTCGGCCATGGCGATAGCGGAGATAGGGGAGGATAGGTGAGGCTTTTCACGTTGCTGCTGTGGCATGACATCATCATCCACACTATGATCAATCATGCATGGGCTATAGGACAGTGGGGAACCACGAGGCATGCTCTAGACGGCTGGCCACACGGCCTAACACGCAAGCCGATAGATGCTCGGTCCTTTGTGTCATAGTGGATGGCGTCGGCTAGGGAGAGCTTCCACGTAGCATCGCATCAAGCATGGGTGTGCTGGTAGAGGTAGGGAGGCAAGCTCACGTGTGTAGCTATGAAAGTCAACCATAGCAGTAGCTGAGCGACAACGGTGGCTGAGGCGCAGCATGATCGGACCACAGCGCGATGCGATGGTGGCGGAGGGATAGGGCCCACCAAGCATGATGTGCACGTGCGGCGTGTGCATGTGTGTGCATGGCATGCCAGGTGAAAGGTCCTAATATGGCTAGAGGGGGGTGAATAGCCTATTTAAAATCTACAAATCAACTAGAGCAATTTGATTAGTATAACAAATAGCAAAATGCAAACTTGCTCTAGCTCTACAAGGGTTGCAAGCCACCTATCTAATAATTCTAGTTGTTATGATCACTAGGCACATAATCCACTAGGTCACTACTCACTAAGAGCTCACACAATTGCTACACTAAAGAGCTCCACTAGATGAACTTAATCCACAAAGCAAGCTCTCAATTCTAGCTACACTAAAGAGCTTGATATAGCTAGTTTGCGGGAATGTAAATGAGTGAGGTGATTATACCGCCGCATAGAGGAGTGAACCAATCATAAGATGAATACTTTATCAATCACTGGGAGAATACCAAAGGGCAAGAGACAACCAATTTTCTCCCAAGGTTCACATGCTTGCCAACACGCTATGTCTCCGTTGTGTCGACCAACACTTGGTGGTTCGGTGGCTAAGAGGTGTTGCACGAACCTCGTCCACATAATTGGACACCGCAAGAACCTACCCACAAGTGAGGTAACTCAATGACATGAGCAATCCACTAGAGTTACCTTTTGACGCTCCACCGGGGAAGGTACAAACCCCCTCATAATCATCGGAGATGGCCACGAACAATCACCAACTCGTGCCAATCCTTCTCCGCTACTCCAAGCTGTCTAGGTGGTGGCAACCACCAAGAGCAACAAGTGAATCCTGTAGCAAAACACGAACACCAAGTGCCTCTAGATGCAATCACTCAAGCAATGCACTTGGATTCTCTCCCAATCTCACAAAGATGATGAATCAATGATGGAGATGAGTGGGAGGGCTTTGGCTAAGCTCACAAGGTTGCTAAGTCAATGCAAATGGCCAAGAGAGTGAGTTTGAGCCGGCCATAGGGCTTAAATAGAAGCCCCCTCAAAATAGAGCCATTGTACCCCTTCATTGGGTACAACATGGGGTGACCGGACGCTTCGATCAAATTAATCAGACGTTGGACCCCAGCGTCCGATCACGCGATGCATGCCACATGTCCCTCCACGTTCAACCGGAGCTGCCTGATCTCAATGGTCAAGTGATGACCGGATGCGCTGCTACGAAGTGACCGGACGCTGGACCTCAGCTTCCGATCATTTCTAGTAAGGTTCCATTCACACAAAATCACGACCGAACGCATCCGGTCATGCTCGACCGGACACACCCAGCGTCCGATCACACAATGTCATCATACATCAGACTGACCGGACTCAAGCCCTAAGCGTCTGGTTAGTTTTTGTGCCAGTGTTCGATCATGAGACCAAAGTAGCGTGCCCTCTGCTGCTACTGACCGAATGCACTGGTCCAACCGAGACCAGCGTCTGGTCACTTACAGTGACCTCTGTCTTTTCTATATAGGGCATCGGTGGCATCGTTGGACTGTGCGCACTCTATAGGCGGACACTCCATCGGTGAAGTTCCTAACCCTTGCTCCAATATGCCAACCACCAAGTGTGTCATCTTGTGCACATGTGTTAGCATATTTTCACAAAACATTTTCAAGGGTGTTAGCACTCCACTAGACCCTAAATGCATATGCAATGAGTTAGAGCATCTAGTGGCACTTTGATAACCACATTTCGATATGAGTTTCACCCCTCTTAATAGTATGGCTATCGATCCTAAATGTGATCACACTCGCTAAGTGTCTCGATCACTTAAAACAAAATGGCTCCTACTATTTATGCCTTTGCCTTGAGCCTTTTATTTTTCCCTTTCTTCTTTTGCAAGTTCAAGCATTTGATCATCACCATGCCATCATCATCATCATGATCTTCATCATTGCTTCATTACTTGGAGTATTGCTACCTATCTCATAATCACTTTGATATACTAGGTTAGCACTTAGGGTTTTATTAATTAACCAAAACCAAACTAGAGCTTTCACCAGGCGCAGCAGCGACAGCACGGCCTGTAGCATAGGGCCAATGGCAAGACTGGCCAGTGCGGTGATAGGCACGTGGGTGGGCGGCCAGGACATGGCAACGACAGTAGCGGCGGTGCGAGCTGCATTCCAAAGCGTGGTGGTAAGAGGCCATGGCCAGTAGCGCAGGGGCCACACATGTGGGCATGTGTGCATAGGCACGATAGTGGTGATGTAGCTGGCGTGCGCTGTGTAGGCTAGTGCAGTGGCGCTAAGCCAAATCGAGGTGGTGACCGCGCCCAGAGGTAGAAACAGTGTCATGCACGCTTTTTAAAATTGCTACAAAAACCAACTCGATGATCTAGTAACTACACCACCTATATTATGCTCTAGCTGGTATATCAGGCTACTAGAGGAAACCCTAAAACCATGCCACTACCTAATCCGATCGTTCTACAAAAATTGTCAAACTTTGCTTCGTCGATCCATTTCTCGACTTAGGAACTTCAACCAAAACATGATCGGATTCGCGTTGAATTTGATTTCCAAGCCATTCGATACACTAGCTAGTGAATCCCATTCTCGACCGTGAGCATTTCACCATCACCTACAAAGTTTGTACTACAAACTTTATCAATGTTTTGCATATGCATTCTATAGCATTTTCATTCAATAAAATCCACTTAGAACCTTAAACGATATAAAGCGACATGAAATATAACATTTGTTTCGTATTGTCGATGAACGTTTCAAGTTATGTACATTGCTTTATACTCTATACTTCACTCATTTTCACACAAGTATTATGCTTATGTAGTGTTTTAGCAAAAGTTGTATAGTGTAACACCAAGGCTATTACAAATTTACCCCCCTAAAACAAAATCTCGACCCAAGATTTCATGTGCCTAGTGTGAGAAGGAGATAGGAAATACATTTTGATGCAACAACTAACTATCAAAACTAGCGAGGAGGTGGGGTAATGCTTCAATAGGTAACTCTGTTATTCCCACGTGGCCTCATCCTCTACATGGTTTTGCCACTGCACTTTGTAGAACTTTACCACACTATTTCTTGTCACTCTTTCCTTCTCATCCAGAACTTTGACAAGGTGCTCAACATAAGTCAAATCTGGATGGAGGGGAAGCCCTTCCATTTCCATAGCTTCATCCAAAACCCATAAACATTTCTTCAATTGTGATACATGGAACACATTGTGTACCACAGATAAAATATTGGGAAGCTGTAGACGGTAAGCAACTGGGCCACACTGCTTCAAAACTTTGTAAGGGCCCACGTATCCAGGAGCTAGCTTGCCATGGATACCAAATCGATGCACCCTTCTCATAGGAGACACCTTGAGGTACACATAATCCCCAACTTCAAACTCCAAGGGCCTTCTTCGCTTGTGCGTATAGACTTTCTGTCGGCTCTGAGCTGCCTTCAAATGACTCTAAATAAGGACAACTTGCTCTCGAGCCTCCTTGATGAATTCTAGCCTAAAGTATTCATGGTCTCCCACTTCAACCCAATTAAGTGGTGTCCGGCATTTCTTTCCATATAAAGCTTCAAATGGTGCCATGCGAATGCTCTCTTGGAAGCTATTATTGTAAGAAAATTTAGCTAACTTCAGGCATCCATCCCACTTCTCATGAAAAGAAATGGCACAAGCTCTCAACATGTCTTTGAGCACTTGGTTCACCCTTTCGGTTTGACCATCAGTCTAGGGGTGATAGGCTGAACTGTGGAGGAGACTAGTTCCAAGACACTCCTAGAGTTGCTCTCACAAGCGAGAGACAAAAACTGATCCCCTATCAAAGATGATAGTAAGGGGAACTCCGTGTAGGTTCACAATCTAGTCCAAGTACAACTTGGCATACTTTCTGGTAGAATATGTGGAATTCACTAGGAGAAAATGAGATGACTTGGTAAGGTGATCCACAATGACCTAGATAGAGTTATAGCCCTTGGATATGCGGGGTAAACCCACAATGAAATCCACAGAAATATCCTCCCATTTCCAAATAGGAATGGGCAAGGGCTGTAGATATCCTGGAGTATGCATATGATTTGCCTTAACTCTACCACAAGTGTCGCACTCTATGATGTGCCAAGTGATGTCCTGCTTCATGTTGGACCACCGGTACAAGTGGCATAGATCATGATACATCTTGTTGCTGCCCGGATGAATAGACAGCTTTGAATGATGGGCTTTACTCAAAATCTTCCTTCTCAGCTCCTCACTGAATGGAACCACCAGTCTATCCTTGTATCTCACTACACCATGCTCATCAACACTAAAGTGAGGGCCACACCCTTCGGCAATCAATTTTTTGATGTGGGGAATTTCTTTGGGGTCTTGTCATTGCTCTAGAATAATCTACCCAAGCAACTTTGAGGTCAAGGCAAGGTGAGCCAGCACTTCTGCATGGTTGAGACAAAGTTGTTTCCTCAACCTGATATGACTTTTGGCTCAAAGCATCGGCCACTATATTGTCCTTTCCTGGGTGATATTGGACTTCCAAGTTATAATCCTTTATCAATTCTAACCATCTCCTTTGCCTCATATTCAGCTCAGCCTGAGTGAAAATATACTTGAGGCTCTTGTGATCTATAAAGATATGCACTTTGTTGCCCAACAGATAGTGCCTCCAAATCTTTAGAGCGTAGACCACAGCAGCCAGCTCTAAGTCATGAGTGGGGTAATTCACTTTATGTTTTTTCAGTTGGCGTGAAGCATAAGCTATCACACGCCCAACTTGCATAAGCACACACCCCACCCCTGTCTTCGAGGCATCACAATATACATCAAAGGGTTGGTCCATATCTGGCTGGGCCAACACCAGAGCAGTGGTCAGAAATGTCTTTAGAGCTTGGAAGGCTTCTTCATAGGCTAGGCCCCAATCAAACTTAGCTTCTTTTTGGAGCAGCTTGGTCATTGGCTGAGCTATCTTGGAATAATCCAGGATGAAACACCGATAGTACCCAACTAGACCAAGGAACTGATGAATCTTGTGCACGGACTTGGGAGACTTCCAATCCAACACATCTTGCACCTTGCTGGGATCTACTAAAACGCCGTCACGTGTCAACACATGCCCCAAAAACTACACTCGATCTAACTAAAATTCACACTTGCTGAATTTAGCATACAAATTGTGCTCCCTTAGTCAAGCTAGTACTATCTGAAGGTGTTGGGCATGCTCTTCATTATTCTTGGAATATATTAGGATATCATCAATGAATACTACCACAAACTTGTCTAGCTCCGGCATAAAGACTGAATTCATCAGGTACATGAAGAGTGTAGGAGCATTGGTGACACCAAAAGACATTACTAGGTACTCATATAACCCATACCTAGTAGAAAAAGTTGTCTTTAGTATATCATGTGGCCTGATCTTGATCTGATGATAGCCTGAATGGAGGTCAATCTTCAAGAATACCTTGGCACTAGCTAACTGATCGAACAAGGTGTCTATGCAGGGCAAAGGATACTTGTTCTTAATTATTACTGCATTAAGAGGGCGGTAATCCACACACATTCGCAGAGTACCATCCTTCTTCACAAAAATGGCTGGGCAACTCCATGGTGAAGAACTAGGATGGATGAAACCTTTTTCCATCAACTCTTCCAGTTGCTTCTTCATCTCAGCCAATTCCCTTAGAGCCATGCGGTATGGGTGTCTAGAGATAGGAGTAGTACCAGGTAGATCTTCAAGAAATACATCTAGGAGCTCACATACTATCAGAATGGAGGTAAGGTCAGGAGAGGCTTCAGCATGGGCAGCAACAGGTACAAGAAGAGACATCCTATCCTTAGAAGAAGGAAACCGTAATTCCACACTTCTCCGCTTCAAATCCAAGACTATCCCATATACCCACAACCAGTTCATTCCAAAGATTGCATCAATGCCTTGCCCAGGCAGTACCATGAACTATAGGCGGTAAGTGTGGGTGGCTAATACAAAGCTTATTGTGTCCATTCAGGTATTGATGCACATCTGCGAACCCGTAGTATGGATTCTATAGGCATACGATATAGGCATACGGTATAGCCATAAGTGGTATATTGTGATAGTCTATAAATCTCATGCTCATAAATGAATGTGATGCACCAGAATCAAACAACACATAGGCTGGATGGGAGTCAATGGTAAACATACCAGCCATCACCGGTTCCTACTGCAATATCTTCTCAGCATCTATGAAATTCACCTATCTGGATCGACTGGCTGGTACCTTCCTCTTGATCATGGTCCACTTGACTAGCCTAGAGTTCACTGATGGTTGAGCAGACTGAGCTGGCTGGTTCTAGGGACACTCTCGGGCATAGTGGCCATCTTTGCCACATTTGAAACAAGCGTTAGGCTTGTTCCCAAATCCTTGGCGAGGTGGGACTTGTTGTCCCTGAGGCTGCTAGGGCTACACCTGCTGAGTGGGTGCATGGTACTATGTGGAAGAAGTCTAAGAAGTATGATGGGGTTATCAAAATGAATGCTCGCCTGATGGTTGATAGGGCACCCATCGGACAACATGTACCTTCTGAGTATGAGGGTGGCTAGATGACCCTATGGCCACCCACTTCCTCTTCCACTCTGCCTAGGAATCCCACTACAAGCCCTCCATTGTGATGTCAGCGTTCATTAGTGCCCCGAAGGTCTAATAGTTCATAGTGTATAGCTTCCCCTGAAGGATGTAAGAGAGGCCACGAAAGAAGTGGCCCTTCTTCTTCTCGTCAGTGTCCACATGAATGTCAGCATACTAGGATAAGTGATTGAACTTATTAACGTAGTCCATCACTATCATACTCCCTTGTCGCAGCTCTATGAACTCAGTCAGCTTTCGGTTGAGGACACCAGTAGGGATATAGAACTCTTTGAATGCGGTGGTGAACTCCTACTAGGTCGCTGGATGATCTAGCTGCTGCATGGCATAGAAGGTATCCCACCATGCACTCATGGTCCCTAATAGCTATTGCACTACAAAGCGCACTTTCTGCTCGTCAGCCACGTTGAGCAATAGAAACTTATGCTCTAGAATGCGAAGTCAGTGCTCCATATCCAGGGGCTCATCTATCGGTGTGAAAGTGGGCGGGTGGGTCTTGAGGAAATCCTGGTAAGAGGAGGGTCCCTCAGGACAATGGGCACCACCCTCATTCCCACCATTGCCCCTGTGGCCTCCACGGGCCAAGCTAGTGACAGCTTGGGCCATTAGCTCCATGGCACGGGCTGACTCATGGCGAGTAGCCATTAGTTCCACCATCATCTTAGCGTGAGTCATTAGCGATGGCGGTGGCGGTGGTAGGAAAGGATGAGGAGCCAGAAGTGGAGCCTCCTGGCTCCCCCCGCTGCCATGATCATTGGCCCGGCCACTCTCGCCTTGGCCCTCGCCAAGACCATGAGCTGCCCTAGCATTGGTGCTCCCACATCTAGACCTTAGATTCATCTGTAAGAGATAGGAACCATCCATTTAGAAAAACCCTCCCGATCAGAAGCAAGGGATTAGAGAAATGACAGCACATTTATTAAAGCATTCCTTTAGTTAGTCCTATCAATTTACTAATCCAATTATACGCGTAGGGGGATTTTAGTTTAAGCAAGATGCTATTATCATGATGCATGCTTCGGCCTATACATTCACTCAAGCTGGAATATAGCGGCATCTGTAAAATTTTCGGCACATCACACACTCACTTTCCGTATACTAAGCGATTTCTTACTCAATGTAAGTCAGTGTACCTGCATAAAACTAATTAGATAAAAATAGTGTCGCTATCCTAGATAGACCATATTGCTAGGGCTTATACTTATTTACATAATATAATCGCATCCTACTTTTCACAAAACTTTTGTTGGTCAAATTTTTAACTTTTGAAAAAGAGTGATGAAACTCGTAACCATTATTGGCTCTGGTACCAACTGTGGTAGAACCGCCCAAGATAACACACTTACGGAGGTGCTCGTCTTCCACCAGACACTAAGCACCCCAAAAGCAAGCTACTGCAGACGGTTTCCGTCGAGCACACCCTAAGGGAGAACCCAACAGATCCACATTTTTCCTAAGGATCCAGTAATGAGAACAAGTTACAATACTTGTCCATTTCATATAGCAAAAGTTCTTAAAAGTTACATTATTACATTACCAAATGTTAGAGTGCGGAATAATAAACAATGGAATTTTAAAAATAAACATCTAGCGATAAGGAACGAGGATCCATCTGAGCCCACCAGAAGAATCCTCCACACAATGGTACTTCTCATGCATTACCTGCAACAGGGGTAAATAAACCCTGAGTACACAATGCACTCGCAAGACTTATCTGACTAGTGGGAAATAATTTCTCGACTCCAAGGAATATGATAAGCTTTATGGTTTGCTGGTTTTCTTTTGGCAGAAAGCAATACTATTAGCGAGTCCTTACTTATGATATTATTCATAGCCATATTAATTTATTATCTATCCATTCTATGTAAGCACATGTTCTACTTTCAAGCAAGAGTTGAGCAATCAGTTCCATTTCATCACCTTCCATCTTTCAGTTCTTACTACGATGCTAGAGTTAAGACAAGTCGTACCGACTCGGTGGTGATTCATGAATTAGTGTCCCTAGCTAGGTACCCCAAAAACACACACCCCGCTTGTACCCTAGGCACAAGTAAGACTAACCCATCACCCTCCTATCCTAGGTGTCTAGGTCCCTATCCAAACTTAGACTCCAAGCCCCCACTCCTGAGTCCCGGACTCAGTGCGGTGCAAAGACCTCCACCATCCCTATCTCCAATCAGTCAGTCTGGAAAGAGCCAGATCCACGACAAGAGAGCAACGAGTCTTCCCTGCGCCCATACCCAAGTATGTGATCGAGATAATAGATGTATGACTTGCCTAGCATCCATTGCAATGACCGGTCCTTAACCGACACAGGCAGGGAAAAGTGTAACCGAGCTATGCCCTGTTGGCCGCAGGACACAACCCTTACACTCACCAGTACCCAAACCATATCCCTATCCAGTCACCATTTTCCTTTCCACCATTTTATCATGAGTGATCATATTTATCACCTATTTACGAGTAACGGTAGGTTACTCACACTACCGATATCTTGAGCATAGCAGCTACTTGACCTATACTAATAGGACTCATAGGTAGATATATTTATGCATGTAGTTTCCATAAAATGCATGTAACTTAAATGCACATCACATATATATTCAGTGATCATAAAATAGGGGTTATGCACCGGAGCTTGCCTTGAGCAGGCGATGGGTCAGCAAAGTTAGCACCAAAACGCTCTGAGGCTCTCTCCTACATGAGGATCTCCTCCTCATACTCAATGACTTCCTCATACTCCTATTCGTCCATGGGCACGAACTCTACCAACTCGTGATCTACATGCATGAAATGATGATGCAATACTTAGTAATATGGCAACAGCAACTCTTAAAATAAAAATATATCTGTCTAACTACTAGCTAGTGCTATCGGCTAAGGTACTAAGTTACCAACTATTACCCCCAACATGTACGAAGCCTGACATACATTATCACAGCAACTAAGGTATTCTTACTCCTAATACCGCTTTAATCTATATATGATAAAACAAGGATAATAGCTACTCTATTTATCAACTTATTCTAGGGCTACACAATTTACAGCAAGTACATAATAATCTAGTGAGCCTACTGTAAAATTTTCATAGCTATAGCTATCACCAATTTACCACAAAATTTCCTACAAATATTAATCCACATAATACTAAGCTCTCTAGTTTGAATTTATGAGCCCATCACTATCATAGCTAACTGTAATCTAACTACACTAACAGATAGATGACATTTTTGTGAACCTAACAAACTTGGTTTCACTATTTTTGGACATCTATAAGATTTACTACAATTTATCAAAGTGCAGCTAAAAACTATATTGAATAAACATTTGTAATTCACTGGAAAACTAGAAAACGTATTCTATTGCATGGCCCAACTCACGATGCGGCTCGGCCCACTACCACAACCCGTGCACGCACACCAGCGCGGCCCACACGGTGTCCCGCTCCCACAACAGCAGCCCAACGCGGGGAGACCCACGCATGGCTGGCACTTTTGCTAAAGAACCCCGTTTTCTTTTCTATTTACGAAGCTTACTCAAACACTATTTAGTTAAGTCTCTATTTTCACATCTAGCACACTCCCCTCTTTCTTCTTTACCACGGCCGAGTCCCCCGGCACCCGTGCGCGCACCGGCGTGGCGGCGCTGGCACCGAGCGACTACGCCGGCGAGCACAGCCCTTCACCACCCTAACTACGGGACTGACACTTACATAGGAGTGGACACGAAGCGCTGAGCGAAGGAAGCATGAGCCAGGACGCTGCAGCGAGGTTGGACCACGGTGGCGAAGACCCTGCAACCACGGCGGTGGTGTTCCGATGAGTGACAGCAAAACCAGGGCAAAAGGGGTAGCTAGTGAGTCAAGGGACTCACCACAGAAGAGGTGGTGGTTCGATCGGAGATAGCCTGAGCCTAGTTGGCCATGTGTGCACGGACGGTGCAGCGGCGCACAACGATGGCACGGCCACATCAGGGAAGGCTAGGCGGCGGTAGAGCTTCGACAGAGGTGCGCAGGGTGATTAGAAGATGGAGGCAAGGCTAGCAGTGTAAGGAATTGCCACGAGCTGCTCTGGATAAGTGGCTTGCCGACGGCGCATGCCAACCCAGTCTTATTGACCCGGTGGAGCGGCAGCTCCAAATTGGGGCATGGTGTGGCGATACTTGAAGCAAGGTGGGGTCGGGTGGGTGACTGGCTACCTAGTGGAGCTGAGGACGTGGCTAATTTGATTACGGTGCTGCCACCACGGTGAATCGAAGGGAGCGGGCCCGTCAGCCATGGCGATAGCGGAGACAGGGGAGGACAGGTGAGGCTTGTCTCGTTGCTGTCGTGGCGTGACATGGCCGTCCACAATGTGATCAATCACGCATGGGCTACAGGACAGTGGGGAACCACAAGGCATGCTCTAGACGGCTGGCCGCACGGCCTAACACGCAAGCCGACGGATGCTCGGTCCTTTGCGTCGTAGTGGACGGCGCCGGCCAGGGAGAGCTTTCGCGTAGCGTCGCATCAAGCACAGGCGTGTTGGCAGAGGCAAGCGGGCAAGCTCACATGTGCAGCTGTGAAAGTCAATCGCAGTAGTAGCCGCGCGGCAGCGGTGGCCGGGGCACAGCGTGACTGGACCGCAGCGCGATGCGGCGGTGGCGGAGGGACAGGGCTCGCTAGGCACGACGTGCACGTGCGGCGTGTGCGTGTGTGTCCGTGGCGTGCCAGGAGCAGCAATGATAGCACGGCCTGCAGCATAGGGCTAGCGATAAGACCGGCCAGTGTGGTGACAGGCACACGAGCGAGCGGCTAGGACACGGCAATGGCAGCAGCGGCGGTGCGAGCTATGTGCCAGAGCGTGGTGGCAAGAGGCCGTGGCCAGTAGTGCAGGGGCCACACGTGCGGGCATGCGTGCACAGGCATGGTAGTGGCGACGCGGCCGACGCGGCGCCAGGCAAGCCAGTGCAGTGGCGCCAAGCCGAACCGAGGCGGTGACCGCGCCCGAAGGTAGAAACCGTGTCGTGCACGCTTTTTAAAGTTGCTACAAAAACCAACTCGATGATCCAGTAACTACACCACCTATATTACGCTCTAGCTGGTATATCAGGCTACTAGAGGAAACCCTAAAACCATGCCACTACCTAATCCGATCGTTCTACAAAAATTGTCGAACTTTGCTTCGTCGATCCGTTTCTCGACTTAGGAACTTCAACCAAAACACGATAGGATTCGCGTCGAATTTTATTTCCAAACTATTCAATACACTAGCTAGCGAATCCCGTTCTCGACCGCGGGCATTTCACCGTCACCTACAAAAATTGTACTATAAACTTTATCAACGTTTCGCATAAGCGTTCTATAGCATTTTTGTTCAATAAAATTCACTTAGAACCCTAAACAATATAAAGCGACATGAAATGTAGCATTTATTTCATGAGAACCCTAAACGATATAAAGCGACATGAAATGTAGCATTTGTTTCGTGTTGTCGACGAACGTTTCAAGTTATGTACATTACTTTATACTCTATACTTCACTCATTTTCACACAAGTATGATGCTTATATAGTGTTTTAGCAAAAAGTTGTACAGTGTAACACCGAGGGGGTTACAGACCCCGATGAGGGCATTCTCCGCCCACGCTGCAGGGTCAGGGACTCAGGGGTGCCATCGCTGACAGCAAGCTAGCAACAACAACAATCTATCCCTACGTTTTCAGAATTCTGCATTCTACGAAGGCCATATGAAATAACAAATGGAGATGCTAGCGTCCGGACGTCCGAACAGACGTTTGTGTCTGCACCCCGTGTCACGTGCATCTTTGTTTTCCACGGCCTCCTTCGTTTTCCGCACCCGCATCACTCGAATGCCCTCGCCCTTCTTACACCACCTGCTCACGGACTGCACGCTTCCACTCCGCTTCTCGTGTGCAGGCGGGGACCGCCTACGCCCCGCTCCATATCACGCACGCGGGGACCCCTGTGCCTGCGCCTGCTCTATATCGTGCTCGCACCCCTGTCTACGTATGTGCGTTGTGTGACTCTGGCCGTCCCATTCAACGCTTGAAACATGGAAATACTTGCAACACCCCAAAAAAAACTTGTTGCAACGTAAGTCTGAAACAGATGAAACGTTTGAAACAAACGCGTGCAACATCTGTGTGGAACATATACAACATCCATATAAAACACTTGCATATGCATCTAAAGTGGATGAAACATTTCAAACAAACATTTGTAACATTTGTATGAAAATATATGCAATATCCAGATAAAACATTTACAACATAGGTCTGAAAAATAGAGGTGCATAGCATAACAGAACTGAATTTGTTCAATTCAAACTTTAAAGCTTTAGCCTCTGTATAAATTAAATAGACCTAAAGCTTTAGCCTCTGTATAAATTAAATAGACAGACAGATACGTGACCTGGGAATTGTATTACTTCAAAGGATGACAGGAGTAAATTATAGGATGTTTGGTTTAAGAAATGAGTTAGTTCATTACCTTCTTACTTAATTTTTTTATTTTGTTTTAACCTCATTTCTTACCCGCCTACTATTTTGAGGAACAGAATTATTCTACCAAAATTTAAAAAAAAAACTCATGATACACCGCCTCAACTAAAATAGGTGATTTCTCTAATTTTCTGTTAAATTTCTATATTCAAACCTAACTTAGATCTTGTTTAGTTCTTTTTTTCTAAAGTTTAGTTCCTATCACATCGTATGTTTGACACATGCGTAGAGTATTAAATATAAACTAAAAAATAACTAATTGCACAGATTGCGACTACTTTACGAGATAATTTTTTAAACCTAATTAGTTTATGATTTGACAACGTGGTGCTACATATTAATTAGGCTTAATAAATTCGTCTCACGGATTACTGAGGACTTGTGTAATTTATTTTATTATTATTATTATCCGAATACTACCATGTGATACCCCATATAACACTCGATGTGACACCCTAAACTTTAATAACTGGATTTAAACACAGCCTAGACAGCTGAGGTCAGAGCATCTGCAGCTCCCCTCGCAAAAATATTCCTTCCCAAACCCCCGTACCTCTACGGCTCTACCACTACCAGGGCCTTCACCCAAAATTCAAAATTTGGCACTATGTAAAAAGAAGATTTCCTGTCACATCAAATTTACGGTACATGTATGAAGTACTAAATATTAACAAAATCAAAAACTAATTACACAGTTTAGTTGTACTTTACGAGACGAACATTTTAAGCCTAATTAGTCAATGTTTTGACAATTATTATCAAATAAAAACGAAAGTCCTGTAGCTACAGTACCTCCATAGAATCCGGCGGCGCCGAATTGGGGACCAACTAATCGTGGCCCAGTAGTACCAGAGCCGCCGACTCGGCGACCACCCCTACCCTACCTCTTCGCAGGGTTCAAACGCCATGAATCCGCCGCACCCAGAGCCGGGCCTTCCCCGCCGCCACCACCACCTGGTCCACCTCCACCTCGACCCGCGCCACCACCATCACGTCCACATCCACCTCTGCTGCTGCCATGACCACCACCACCACCACCACCCCCACCTGCTCGCTCCCGCGCCGCCGGCCCACCTCCACGACAACCAGCAGCGGCACCCGGCCCCCGTGCTCTTCCCCAACACCTACCCGAGCGCGGCGCCCTGGCAACCGGAGCCGCCCCGCGCCGCCGTAAGAGAGGACGTGGAGGATTTGGATCCCGAGCCGAGGCCGAGGCCGCTGCACGCGGAGGAGGAAGACGAGGAGCCGGTGTTCGTGCTTACGGACGAGTGGGCGGAGTTCTTCGCCAAATCCGAGGCCAAGAGGAGACTGGGTAATTGATCACCACTTCGTCATTCGTCTCTGATTGTCTCTCTGTGCGATGCTTTTGTTCTTCCTGTCTCTTCGACGTCTTCGTACTTACTCAAATGGGTTGATTTTCTTGGTGTCGCCATGTAACCGTGTCGATCAACAGCTAAACAGCAGCAGAAGAAGGGCCGGAAGTGATCTGTCTCTGTCTGGGCCATCAGACAGTCTGTCCAGAGTCTGGAGCTCAGGAAGAGAACGAAGAACTTGTCAACATATACGCATCGCTTTGCCAGGAGTTCATTATGGTTTTTTCTTCCTTTATAGAGAGAAATTTTGAGTTCACATGATCTGAACGCTATGCCAGTTCATTATGCCTTTTATATAGAAAATTTTGAGTTCACATGATCTGAAATCTGTGGCAACTTGGAGAAGGAAAAGATAATCAATACTATGTCAGCTTCTGTTCTTACCACAAGAATCTGCTGCCCTTAGCATTGTCCCCCTTTCCTTGTGTCGTAACGAATCGCAAGCGATTTTGAGCAGGCGAGTTTGGTTGTTGCCATGCCAAAGGTCACTCATGCCACAGTTTCTTCGGCAGCTGTTTGGTTCACTGCTACAGCTGTGGCACGCCAAACTTTCTTAGCATCCTGCCCTACATTTCAGACTTATTTTCATGTCAAACCTTACCACAAGTGTGACTTTGATTTTGCTCGCCACACTTTTTATAGTAGCCACACTTTGCTTAAAGTTATACTTGGCAAGTTTTGGTCGCCAACTAAATAGACCCGAAGCCATTACACAAGATTTTTTTTTTTGGACAATTTAGAAGAAATTTAAGAGAAACAGATGTGCAACCACGCAATTTCAAACTAAGGCCAGGTAATAAATAAATAAAAGCAAATGCAAGTTTTGTAACCTGGCTGTACTACAATTTTCGGTTTCTTGAAGCTTGCCTGAGAAGTTTTACAATCAACAAGGTCACAGTTCACCGGCAATGGTAACCGACGGCTCACTAAGGAACAGGAATCTTCCCCGATTCCTACATAAATCCAGCAGCATCGATGAAATCTCTTTACAAAATCCCAGTGAAGTTCCTGCGTGCGCTCGAGACACAGGTACACAGCCTAATCAGTTTCTGCATGCCCTCGAGACAGAGCATGTTCGTTGGTTGATTTCTAGGCTGATAAGCCCTTGTGAGAGAAAAATACTATTGACTGGCTGATAAGACCTAACTGAAACCAACAAGGGAACAAGCTGACAGGCACACAGCCTAATCAAAACACAGGAAGATGCCAGGATCGAAGGCGGGCTTGACATCCATGCACGATTAGTCCCAACAATGGCAACATGGAACATGCTCACAACCACGACAAGATTCACAAGAACGATAACCAGAAAACCACCACAACCAACTCTGAGCAAACTTTAATGAACCCCAACAGGTAAATAGCTAGCAAAATTCCTGGCCTCAATATGTACATTTCAATTATGCTGCATCCCTAACATTATTTCTACACGATGCAAAAAATGGTGATGCTTCCTACTCCAAACATGTTAGCAGTTAGTACTAAAATACAAAGTACCCAGATGGTGAGCCACTCATCTATGTTCACAGTACAAATCACTATACCACATTCCACATTGTTTACAGCACAAAATGTATGAAGCTAAACATGGCTCATCTCCATATGTTAAATCCGCATTGGTGAGCTCGACAGGAAAGGCTTTACCGTCATCTTAAGGTCCACATCCCCTAACTGGCGCAGTACACTAAAAAACAATCTGCTTAGCTATGCTGAAACATGTTCTCACTACAGGAAAACATGAGATTCAAGTGCATTCACTACTGTGCTCGGAGAAAATTTATGAGACTCAACTGAATCCATGTCAACATTGATCAGCTATTTCCGATGCTTCCTTTTTGTTTCAGTTCTTGGTCGCTTTTCCTCTTCCCATTCCCTCTCGTGCATTCTGCAGTTAAACCAAGTTAGGTTCGTTCGAGAAACAGAACCACAAGCATAATAAATGGAATTGCTCTCAAAACAAAATTCAAGCGTCGTTAGATAGTAAATAATGTACACATGTGCAAGTGAATAGCACCAGAAACCATAATACTACAAAAGTAATTCTTTTATGACTACAAAAGTATAGGAGGAAAAAATCTGGCTTACTAATTTGCTGTTATATTTGCCTTTCATTTGCATATAAACGTAATGCATTTATTGAAAACGATTCAAACATATGAGGTAGGATGCGATTAATATCTTCCTTTTGTTACAAAGGATCGCCACAATTTAAGGGAACTTAACGAATAAGTAAACCATGCTGTTGCAGGGGGGGGGGGGGGGGGTTGCTTTCGAACCTAGTAACGACAAAGCCAGGGCTTGCCAAAAATACCACCAATCATGCACGACATACGGTTCCACCAGACAAGGCCCCGCTTGTCATTGTCATGGTAGATGGAACATTGGGCAATTTTCTATACGCTAATTATTTGGTGATCTATTATATACCAAAACTACTACAACCAACATTTGGCTAAAGATACATCATTTTAGTTGGAAGTTCATCAAGGTCTCATCACAGCCTAAGAAATCATTTCCATCTCCCGCCATAGACTGTAGCAACTTTTCAGCAGGGCAATGTCAAGACAACTAGGTTGCATTAGATCGTGTATATGTAATTCTAGAGGATCCAGATATTGATTGACGAAGATGGGGGCATACATGCTGTGTATGCACGATTTTTGGATGAAGTGATACAAGCGTGGTTTGCTAGGTTGGTCTGCAACAGCAAGCACCGGGGCCAAATGACACTATCTTTACTGAATGGTGGCGCCAGGCTAGGCATCAAAATGGCTAAGCAATATCACAAGGGTTTCAATTCTCAAGTTGAGCTAGTTGTTTGGTGGATTTGGAAACATAGAAATGGTTGTGTTTTTTAGGGGGGCTCACCTAGTCTTAATATGATCTTACAGAACATTAGAAATGAGGCCCTTTTATGGTGAATGGCAAGGGCCAAAGGTCTCGGGGGCATTTGTCCGTAGGAGTTTGATATGGATCGTTGGTCGTAGTTTTTATTCTTTCCGCAACTCTTCGGTACTAGAACTTGCCCTATTGGTCTTGTTTGAGTCTTCTTAGGGCAGTCCCAACCCAGTGTCCATGGTAGTTTCTATAGTCTTCTTAGAGAGGTAGTAATTGTTTCTCCCCTGAGAAAACGTTTCGGCTCGGGCTCCAAAGGACCAAGAAAACACACATCGTGTGTTGGGGCGCCCATGTCATTTCCATCGGCTTCATTTCGCACCGCAGCAGAATCCCATGCGCTTTTCTCCTGGCCGCTGTTGCCCCCCTCGCTGAAGCCATCCGTGAACACGCACCATCGTCCTCCCATCGGTCCTCTTCTGCGCCGTTATCCTGGGCAGAGAGGGCCAGCTCCATCCGACCCTCTTCTGCCCAATTGATACCCAACCAATGCCCAGCTCTACCCGCATGACCTAGATGTGCTATATTCATCCCCAATCGATCCTGCTCCATCTGCTTCTCATCCTTGATCTCTGCAAGAATGGATCAATAGGGAAATGGAGGCGTGGAATGAGAGAAAAGATCGAAGAAGTCTTCTAGCTCCAGACGACGCACTAGTGAAAGCAGCAGGTGCGCCTACCTCTGTTGCCTCCGTCGGTGCTCATATCTCTTCTGGCTCAGTCGCAAAGCATCAAGTGCTACTGCAGCCAGTGGATGATGGTGATGTGCCGCCCAACAGCTCAGAATGGTATGGTTCTGGGTATAATTTTTCACATTATTGTTATCTGCAGTTGATTATTTGCAGAAGTGTACATTATTGTATGTACCTGCAGAGTATCATGTGCATAGTTGGTACTTGGTCACTATATTTGTCTCACGTGTACAGTTGAGCATCACCTAACTGTACATATAGGCATGTGAATTTGTATGATGGCTACATGGATGCTAGTTGTAGCTGATCAACTCCTTTTTGTGATGATGCATGTGGTCATTAAATTATTTTCCATATAGAAACTACTATAGTAACCATGGGATGCGAAGGTTAGTTCCTTATTACCCTCTCTCTCTCTCTCCTCTAGAAACTGCTCAAAGAAACTATGGGTTGGGACCACCCTGGCTCCTTTTCTCTCCCTAACATAGTAACATAATGATCCTGTGCGTCCGAGGTCCCATAATGTAACTTTGACCCTTGATTTTTATTGTATATATTTGCAAACTCTCATGAATTATAATATCACGCAACTACATTTTCGGATGAATCTATTCATATAAAATTCAAATGCATAATATTGATGTCCAAACATTAGTATGATTCCATAAAATACAACACACGAGCCACTTTTTCACGACTGAGGGGAGAATTGTTTTTTATTTCTGTGAAGTTCAAATTATTAGTTATTTTTACATAGCCTTATTTGGAAGGAAAAATAGCATCCTATAGCGTTGCAGTTTCTGAGTAGAACATTGGAACTTCTGGGAGAATGTAATCAAAGCTAAGACGTTATGACTTTGATTTTGTCAACGGAATCCAACAAACCAAGAAAACAGAAAACAAAGAGCAAATCACAAAGCGCAAAAGATATTTGTTAGAAACTGTGCAATGCATATTTGAACAAGAAATTATTCTTTATCAAACTCACTGGTCAGACTCTCGACGACTTGACTTGCTTGCCGTGTCCTTGCCATGTGTCTTAGGAAGGTCATCAGCGTGCGAGGTACGATGTTGTGAAATTAACCCTTTCCTTTCTCTTTCTCGAACGTCAGACAATTGTGAGCTGCCGGATCCATGGGAGGGAGGCTGTGGAGCAGAAGGTGCATATTCCCCAGCTTCTAAAGAAGTCTGGTCTCGCTTGATCTTTCTCCGTTTAGAAGCATTACTGGGGTCACTGTCTTCTTTCAAAGAAGTCCCCTTTTCCCTATCCCTGTCATCTACCTATACAATCAACAAAGGATCTGTAAGTCAAACATGTGGTTCTTGAAGTTAAAGCAACCTTACAAGGCAGCATATGTGAAATTACAGCTATAGGATTCTTATGCTGTCAAATGGCAGCTAACAATCATCGAATACAGAACAAATGTAAAACTGTACTGATACAACAAAAAAGAAGAGTACACAGTGGTCACACACCGGATGCAGGACATAAATTGGTAAAGATATATTTTACCTTGTTTGATAATATATCCCTATCCTCACGCTTTCTATCACGAATATCTTCCTCTCTTCTGTGCTTCCCATCATCCTGAAATGATGAAGTATTCTCCTCTGACTGCTTCCTTTCTTTCTCATCGCGCCTGGGAGATGACCTTTGAACATGCCTGGAGCTCCCACCCCTTCGGTCAGCATCTTCTTCACGTCGGTTGGCACCAACTGATTGGGGTACAAAACTTGCAGGAAGAGGTGGGGGCGGTGGCAAACTTTGCCCTCGAAATCGTTCATCAGAAGAATGTGTCCGGTCCACCGAAGGTTCAGCATATTTAACTTTATTCCTCTCGTCCTTATTTCTATCCTCTCTACCTTTTTCAGGGGCTTTATCTGTCACTCTCTCTTGCAATCTTTCAATAGAGCGTTCTCTCCTCTCCGATAATCTATCTGTTGATCTTTCAATGGCATCTTCCCCACGACGCCTTTCAGCTCGATCTAATTTTTCCCTAGGATCTCTGTCATATTTATCATCAGATTTCTCTTTCATTCTGTCTGCCCTACTTAAGTTTTGTTCCTCATTAGCACTCTTCTCATGATCCACTGAACGAAACTTATCTCCGCCACGTGAGTCCAAACTCTTTTCCTTGTCTACATGCTGTTCACTCAAATCGGGTTCATTTTCTCCTTTCCTCCGTTTACCTGATCTATCTTGCTCCTCAATCAGAGCAGGTCTTTTTTGCTGTCTCACGGTAGAATCAATCGGATCAGTAGACTCACCAGAGGGATTAGCTGCTCCATTATGTGTAACCAAAACTGCATTTCTTTGGGAAGATGACGAACCCTTCCGCTGCACTGGATGCAAGTTACCATCGCTAATAGTGGTATTGGTTTCTTGGGCAGCATCAGCTGCATGAGGCATTGCTTCTCTATCAACAGTTGAGACTTGTTGATTTACATTCCAGCTAGTAGATTTCCCAGCTTTTGGATCTTCCTTTGCAACATCATGCTTCATTACCTTCCCAGCATTGTGTGAACGCTTTTGTGTTGCTCTTGTCTGTTGCATAAAAGAATTGAAATAAATTCCAAAAGCTCATGTCCAACACAACATTGCTCACTGATATGCATACAAGCATAATGATTGATGATGTTTATTGATTGTAAGGCACCTTTAGGACATTGTACGTCCACGAGGAATTCAATAATTAAATAACGAGTCAAACCCCAACCCCCCCCCCCCCCCCTCTTTTTAGCCGTAGCCAGGTGTTGCCTAAAACTATGAGAACATCAGACTACTGACATCAAACATCAGACTGTCCTGACAAAATCCAAATAGCAGAAAACTTCAGCAGCAAACAGTGTCCATGAAAATATAGAGGGCAAAAGTAGGCGCTAATAACCAGACTTTCGAACAAATAATTGAAATCATGACAAAAAAATATGGAGAGAAGAAATTACTATTCAATCAATTAATATAGTTTCACTAAATATAAATTGCCATGGATTCAGGCAGGCAGACTTTTAAAACTCAGTACTACTGACAGAAAAAACACAGATTGAGCAGACCTAAATAATGATAAAGATGCATAGTGCAAGTGAAAACAGGCATATATTTAGTGATGGGAGTTTTGGCTAAGTATTCTTGTGTTTTCTTTTCTTTTCCTATGAATTCAAATAATAAAGTATGATAACCATGGAAAATATAAACTAAAGACATGAAGAACTGACAGATACCTCAGATTCTGAAATAGGTTTTGTAGAAACTTTAACCCCCTCATCAGACACAGGTTTTGGAGGTTCATCCACTGCACGTACAACCACTGAAGATTTCCCTTGTACGGAGGAAGATGGTATTTGAATATCAGATCCATTTGCAGGCACAGAGCTCTTCTTTTGCTGAACGTCAGGCTTCATAGCACCCTCTGACCTTTCATGCCTATTATCTATAGACTTTGCACGGGCATTTTGATCTTTTGCCATCGAGGGATCTGCTGACTGGTTTCCTGTAGGAGATCCAAAGATTAGTGATGCTAAAGCTAATGACAAAACTTACACAAAAAACTTCTGAAGATTCCATTTACCAAGCACAGATCTTGCTGTTGCTGGCTTCAGATCAATGTGTCCCATGCCGAACTCTTCTTCAGATAGCCAAGAACTCTGCACAATGGAGAGCATTGCACTTGTACATATCGTACACAAATAGATGTCGCCTACTGGAGAGGGGAAAACAATAATTGGAATTATTGTAGAACTAACCTTGCGAGCAGCTAAAGCAGCAGCTACACCAGTGGCTAGAACTTTAAGATCTTCTCTCTCATCCCCTTTTAGTTTAGCAACCTGGTCAAAAAGGTTGGTGAGAAATATACCAGCAGCATAACACAAGGAATAAATGGTAAAGGACTCACCCGTTTCTCAAGATTGACACCACTTTTACGAATCACCGGAAAGACACTAGAAATCTTTGTGAGCACAATAAGGGCATTTCGGATTTCCATGTATTCTTTTGATTGCATGCATTGGTTAAGCGCTTTGGTGATTCTTGAACTCCACTTCCAATGAACCTTTAGAAAATAGAAAAAATACAAATTATTAAAAATGGCGAAAACCATTCAATACAGAGAATAGCGAATAACACGATCACATAAGCATCATATACTTCCTGATTTTTCAGATCAACATGGCCAAACATATAGAGGGAATAGCAAGATACTAAGACATATACTAATATACTAATACTAAAGAGTATTTCAAATACATAGAACTAATATCATGGATTAGTAGAACAGAAGCTCCACTAAGAAAAAGTGGAGTTAAGCATGACCAATTGTACATAAGGAAAGAGCAGCTACCAAAACATACTAATTCCTCAAAAAAAAGTCTATATAGCCCCCCTGAACTATCATTGTTGGTCTACTTTGCCCCCTAACCTACAAAACAAGGCATTCTATCCCCTCACCTATCCAAAACCGTGTAATCGAACCTCGAGGTGATTTCAATTGGTGGTTTTGCCACTGGCTTTTATGGTAAACAGTGCTCATGAAAAGCTGAAACTACGGAATTAGATCTGTAAAACAAACGGGCTTGAGCCATAGTGGTGCTGACATGTGGGCCTCGGTTGTGCCAGCGAGGCAAAACCACCGATCGAAACTACCTAGGGGTTAGATTAAACGGTTTTGGATAGGTGAGCAGATAGAATTCCTGGTTTTGTAGGTTAAGGGGTGAAGTAGACCAGCAGCAATAGTTCAGGGAGTTATGTAGACTTCTTCCTGATTCAAATGTATAAGTTTCCCTTCTACTCCATACCTCGCACATTCAAATTCAGGGAACTATCATTATTACTGGATTGAGTATGCACGATACCAAAGCCACTTCATATAAATTATTGTGTTCGAAGCGTATAGCAAAGGTCCGTCATGACCTTTTCTTCATTTATTACATGAGAAATGATAAAATGCACAGGGAAAAAAATTTCAAGCAACAGTAAATATAACTTTAAGAACGCATAAAACCTACCCGAACAAACTGACCATAGGATACACGCTGGCTGTTTGGGTATCTGAAGTACACTGCAAAACCTGGTTTGTTTGCACATTCACGCTCATAAACAGATTCATCACTCTGCAGCGTGTTGGAGGTAAACAGTTAAGAAGCACTAAAACAATAACCGAGAGAACCATTCTTTACCATGAATAGAGCAATGATAAATGTGGTAACCGTTGAGGGGGGGAAATACCTTCCAATAGTAGGCCATCTTCAACGTATCATGAAAAAACCTTCCAAGCCTGCCAGCTTCAAATTCCGTGCAACAGCATATCATTGGCTGTAGGGTTTTACAGACGAGAACATCGATATGATTGACTGTGTTAAAGAAAGGAGTCCCAAGGGAGTGTAGTGTTTGGACAAATGTAGCACAATATACTGCGTCTTGCATACTAAAAACACATCGTGGGAATATGCAGCGCTGTAGGAACTCCATGTTGATTTTCATTGCATCCGGACTGGAGCTCAACCACTTATCCTTTTCACGGGCTAACCTTTGGACCACAGATGCAATGTGCTGCTGGTGCTTCTGAGATTCACTGTTCAGTTTGTCAAGTAAATCTTGGATTCTCTCCTTGTCCTTCTTACGTCTTGAAATTGCAATGCTAGAGTTATCTGAGTTGTCCTCCAATTGTTTGAGATTATCATGCAGCTTCTTCATTTCTGTATCATAACGGTCTTTTGGGAAGTGAAGATCATAGAGTGTTAAGCCCCAGAAAGTAGCATATAAATCGGGTGAAAGACTGTTCCAAGCTTTTGCTGGCAAAATTGACTGGACTGTGTTAAGAAGATCTGACCACCTGTAGCAAAACAGAATATTCATGTGAGTTGATAACTTAAATTACCATGGACTAATAGTCCGGTAACTGTGCATTGCAGATCAATAAACATGTACCAAAGTTAATTATCATAAAATCTGAAAGGTAAAAATCCCAGCCGATTATTAAGCCAAAAAGAAGGCATGAGTACAACTGTGCATAAAGATCATCCATGCACACATATGCACAGAAAGAGCCTTCAGGTTAAGGTGTAGAACCAACCACCAGCAGCAGCAGCTCAAATATTTTTATGAGCAGAAGAATGTAAAAGAAATGCCACTAATATTAAAAAACATGTTAACCAGTGTTAACCTCAACAATGATTGAAAAATAGATTCATAGTTTCAGCGTGTAGTAATTCAACATTCAAGCCTTTAAGAAATTGCTAGTTTCCACAAGACATCAGGGATGATAAAGAGACCTCTCACCTTGGACAAAATGAAAATATATTTTGAATGGGAAAATCTGAGGAAAAAAATTCTGTATTTGTGCTTTGATTGACATTTTGGAAGAAGTATATATTTGTGCTTTGAAGACATAAACAACATGTGGGAGAAGATGGCAACCAACATTCGGAAGGTGGCCTCAAAGGTGTGTGGAGTAACCAAAGGAAGTGGAGGCGAGGCTAAAGATACTTGGTGGTGGAACGAGGAAGTCCAAAGGGCTATTAAGGAGAAGAAAGAGTGTTATAGACGCTTGCACCATGACAGGAGTGTGGACAACATAGAGAAGTACAAGGTGGCAAAGAAGACTGCAAAGCGAGCTGTAAGTGTGGCAAAGGGTAGAGCGTACGAGGATCTTTACCAACGTTTGAGTACGAAGGAAGGAGAGAAGGATATTTATAGGATGGCTAGAGTTCGTGAGAGAAAGACAAGGGACTTCAACCAAGTTAAGTGCATTAAGGATGAAAGGGAGCATCTCTTGGTGAAGGAGGATGAGATCCGACATCGATGGCAAGAGTATTTTTGACAAATTGTTCAATGGTGAGAATACAGACACAACCTTTCAGTTGGATGACTCTTTTGATGACACCAATAGGCGCTTTGTGCGGAGAATCCAAGAATCTGAGGTCAGAGAGGCGTTGAAAAGGATGAAAGGAGGTAAGGCGATGGGACCGGATGATATCCCAATCGAGGTGTGGAGATGTCTCGGGGACATAGCTATAGTATGGCTAACCAAGCTGTTCAACCATATTTTTCGATCGAACAAGATGCCTGATGAGTGGAGAAGTATATTGGTACCGATCTACAAGAATAAAGGGGATATTCAAAGTTGTACTAATTACCGAGGAATTAAGTTGATGAGTCATACTATGAAGCTATGGGAGAGAGTTATCGAGCATCGCTTGAGAGCAATAACGCGAGTCTCTATGAACCAATTTGGTTTCATGCCCGGAAGGTCAACCATGGAAGCCATTTTCTTAATAAGACAAGTTATGGAGCGGTATAGGGAGAAGAAGGACCTACACATGGTTTTTATTGACTTGGAGAAGGCTTATGATAAAATACCAAGGAATGTTATGTGGTGGGCTTTGGACAAACATAAAGTCCCAACGAAGTACGTCGGGCTCATTAAGGACATGTACAACAATGTTGTGACTAGAGTTCGAACAAGTGATGGAGACACGGATGACTTCCCGATTAGGATAGGACTACATCAAGGGTCAGCTTTGAGCCCTTATTTGTTTGCCTTAGTAATGGATGAGGTCACAAGGGACATACAAGGGGACATCCCTTGGTGTATGCTTTTCGCGGACGATGTAGTACTAGTTGATGAAAGCCGAACAGGAGTGAATCAGAAACTGGAGTTATGGCGGGAGACTTTGAGTCCAAAGGTTTTAGACTCAGTAGAACTAAAACTGAGTATATGAGATGTGACTTCGGCACTACTATTCGGGAGGAGGAAGATATTAGTTTGGAAGGTCAAGTAGTGTCTAGGAAGGATACCTTTCGATATTTAGGATCAATGCTACAGAGAGACGGGGATATTGATGAAGATGTTAGCCATAGAATCAAAGCAGGATGGATGAAGTGGCGGCAAGCATCTGGTGTCCTATGTGACAAAAGGGTACCACAGAAGCTAAAAGGCAAGTTCTATAGGACGGCGATTAGACCTGCTATGTTGTATGGTGCAGAATGTTGGCCTACCAAAAGACGACATGTTCAACAGATAAGTGTCGCGGAAATGCGTATGTTGCGTTGGATTTGCGGTCATACAAGAAGGGATCGAGTTCGGAACGATGATATACGTGATAGATTAGGGGTAGCACCAATTGAAGAGAAGCTTGTCCAACACCGGTTGAGATGGTTTGGACATGTCCAACGGAGACCTCCAGAGGCACCGGTGCGTAGTGGAATCCTAGGCCAGGATAGTAACGTGAAGAGAGGTAGAGGAAGACCGAAGTTGACTTGGGTAGAGGCAATAAAAGGAGACTTGAAATAATGGAATATACCCAAAGACTTAGCCTTAGATAGGAGTGCTCGGAAGACAGCTATTCACGTGCCTGAACCTTGATTGCTTCTGCTGGGTTTCAACTCTAGCCTACCCCAACTTGTTTGGGACTTAAAGGCTTTGTTGTTGTTGTTGTTGTTGTTGTATATATTTCTTTCAAAACATTCCTTTATTTGCTACTCCCTCTATTCCAAATTATAAGTCGTTCTGGCTTTTTTTATTATGTCTCTAGACATAGTATCTATCTAGAAAAAGCTAGAACTTATAATTTGGAATGGAGGGGGTACTATATTTGTACTTCACCAATATCATGACAGAACACCAGTGTAAGACATCAATTGAGAAGTCCAACAGTTGTGAATATTAGATAATGGTGGAGGGACACATGAACTATTAGCCACCTTTGTGACTCAGTATTAATAAACATAGAATGGCAATTCACCTACAATTTTGGGGGTAAAAAATGGAAATTGACGATATAACATTCATAATCCATGCTACGGAATAGATAGTCGAAGTGAAGAAATAGAATCTGAAGCTTGAATCGTACGGATTCCAATGGCAAGTTACTAAAATAAGGGTACAAATTAATACAAGTTACAGGGTGTTCAGGGATTGTACTATACTGGAACCAAATCATCTCCATCAAACCAAAACAAATGTAATGAGAAACATGCATACTCGTCAAAGACAACCAAATTAATCATGGAAGACTTACACGATTGGTTCCTGAGACAAGTCAAGATGTAAGATAAGATCATCAGATGATACAGATTCTCCTTCCTCGTTGTCATCAAGGGGCCAACAAGTGTCACCTCCATTACTGCTCTTAAAAAGCCGCATCACTGGGCGGTATATAAGGAAAGCAACCTGGTTTTAAGATAAAGACCACTATGTTACCCATAATGAAGAACAGTACTGAAACAAGTAGCACCACCCACACCCGGACACAAGGCAGCAACAAAGGTCAGCAAAAGAGCAGAGGTGGTAGAAACCAAAATTTACTACCTCTGGTTCAATGTGGTATTTATGGACCAGATCTTGCAAAGGAGGTATTAGTTGAGCATAGGCAGTTGGAGTCACGGCGCTTGAAAGAAACTCAACATACTGAAGAAGTATTCCATGGCATCTATCAAACTGCTCACTGACCATTTTGATATATGTGGCATCTGCATTTATTATAATCCTGGGAACAGAAACGGTTTTATCAAGATTTAAAATTGGTGCATAAAGCTAAAATTAAATATGACAGGATCTATTGCCAACACATGAATTTTCTGGAGGGGGGGGGGGGGGGAGGGGCATAGACCACACTAAGGGCCAATTTGCCATATAAAAATATAATTTAACAAATTATGTCAGCCAATGCTTGACCCCCTACCCTACTCCAGTCCTTATTTCCTTTGGTGTGTAAATCATTAGTAATCACGCCATTTCATATTTCTGCATCGCCATTTGCATGCTTTGGAACAAACACATGAAACAAAGACAAAATGCCTGATAGTGGCACCAAATTAATCAAAATCTTACTTGGACCGATGCTGAGCAATAAGCAGTAACATAGGAACTGCAAGTTTGGGCTCTTCTTTTGGAAGCAACGAATCCCTTAGCCTATTTGTGGATTTACTCAACACCTGCCAAAGAATTACATTTTTCGGTAAGGAAATAGTTTATCTTAATATGCTGCTGAGATAGATGAATGTTCCCTCAACCTTATAGTTTCTTGTTGCTCCAAACAGTGAAGCTTGCTGCCGCAAAGTCTCACTTCCTGCCATAGCATCGACCTGTTCCTCTGTCATGTTCTCGGTGTACTGCACATTCGCCATTTGCTGAATGAGCTCCTGCATGACTAATTATGTTAGATTTCAGCCTCATATGATTCAAAGGCAGAAAAAAAGCTTAAAAAGAACAGCCAAGAGACCTCCAGGACAACAAGTTCAATGCCCACACCCTTCTTCAGTTGATTAACAAGATACTGCAAAAGGCTTTTCAGTTCCACAGCATTATGCTTCTTGCACCTGTAAAAATTGAATTGGATCAAAACAGAGTCAGCGGCAGAATAAACTTTATCTTTAATAATTGGGAGCACAATTAAAAATCTGAAAACTGAATACGAGAACTCTTAATAAATGTAATAAATTTGGAAAGAGTAATCAAGTGCAATAAAGTAATATAAATGTAGGATACCAGGTGTGGAATGGCTTAATTAAAGTTAAACATATATATGTGAAAGGGAGAGTATTGAGACTTGGCAATGGAAAAAACATTGACTTCTGGAATGACATCTGGTGTGGGCCTCTATCCCTGAAGGATAGATTTCCTAATCTGTATAATATATGTTTTGATCAGGAATGCTCAGTGCATACCATTTGTAAACAAAATTGGAGACTATATTTTAAAAGATGGCTCTCTGAGGATTTGCAGAATCAGCTTTGGGATTTACATAATATGTTGTTCAGATTCAAGACTAATGATCAGTCTGATGGAGTAATTTGGAAATGGGAAAAATCTGGACTTTTCTCTGTCAAATCAGTATATAAACACTTATTCAGTAACTGTGATGATGTGAACAACAAACAACTTTGGAAAGCTAAATTGCCTCTAAAAATCAAGATTTTTATGTGGCTAACTCTACAGAATGGTATCCTAACTAAGGATAACTTACTAACGAGGAAATGGAAAGGTAACCCTGCGTGTGCCTTTTGCCAGGAAGAGGAAACAGTTAAACACTTGATGTTTGATTGCCCTGTGATCAAATATGTATGGAGCATCTTGGCATATATATTCGGGGCAACTGTGAGACCCAATTCCTTCTCTCAATTCTGGATATGGATCAACTGGTGCTTACTAGAGGGCATAACAGCTGTTTGCTGGGCAACTTGGAAGACAAGAAACAACATTTGTTTTGAAGGGAAAAGAGTCAAGACGCCCACTGAACTCGTTTGTTTGATATCCTCTACAATATAATATTGGGCAGGTTTGCAGAAGGAAGCTATGTCAGCGCAGATGGAGCACGGCGCGGAAGTTCTCAAGAAGACGGCGCTCCGATTTCATCAGCATGAGCGGATGGACGGGGGCGACAACCGGATGGCGATCGTCTGAAGATCTACATTCTAAGTCACTTGGAAGCTTTTGCTGGAAACCGTTTGCAGCATGTGTGCTGCTGAATTGTGCCGTCTGGGGCATGTAATAAGCTACCGTACTTCGTTGGGTCATGTTGGCTGGGGGTTGCGATGAACGCCTAAAAGTTGCAGTCCTTTTTAGGTGATCGTAGTCCAGGTTTTGCCCATTGAATGAACCCTGTGTGTTCATTTCAATGTGGTAGTTTTTGCGCAAAAGCGTTTATGGTTTTACTGTGATACTGTCTCGAACTCTTGTAATTTCATTGCTTTATAGTAATGAAATTCGGCTTTGCCTTGGTGGAAAAAAAATGTAGGATACCAGAACGTAGTAACAGTTTCAGAGTCAAAAGGTACATACAGGTGCCCCCAAAAGGATGCAAGACATTGAAGCCAATCTGAGAGATTAAGTCCATCATCTTTAAGTTTCGCACGACCACCTTGTGCCAAGCGTTCAATGACAATATATTGCAAGATGTCGTACTCCAGCTGTAAATGAAGTATATGATTAAACAATGCTGATAATAAATAATTGTAGCTGATACAGTAAAAGGGTAGTGCTACATTCATAAATCATGCAATAATTACAATTAAACATTAAAAAAATATACATAGATAAAATAATAGCTACTACCTGAGTCAAGTACTTAAATGCATCCACAACTGGTGTAATCATATCCCTGTATGCTTCAACCTGCAAATTTTGGCATGTAACTGTAAACAAATCGGAAAAATACACAATAATATAAGGCATAGCATAGTGCAAACAACCCAAGGTATGACTAAATTTTTTGTTCCAGGATCACTGAATTGTACTCTCTCCATTCCAAATTATAAGATGTTTTGGCTTTTCTAGATACATAGCTTTTGCTATGCACTTTGATATACATTATGTCTAGATACATAGTAAAAGCAATGTATCTAGAAAAGTCAAAACGTCTTATAATTTGGAACGGAGAGACTAAGTATAAATTTCAACACTAAAGAAAGTGTGATAATAAATATTACTCCCTCCAGACCAGTCTCTTAGGTACGAGAAGTACAAAAACGTATACCAAGGCAGAGTGTCGATCGTTGTGCTAGTGCGCCCCCCCCCCCCCCCCCCCCCACACACACACACACGCACACCCCACCTGCCAAACCAAATAGCACAGGAAGGACCGCATGCAACGAACAAAGGAATATGAACAATGCCCTAACTACAGCATGCAAACAACCGCTTAGGCTTCTGTGAGACTGATTAATACTGCGCCCTATGGACTCTTCGGTACCTATGTATAACCATATAAACAAGACTTTTTCCAAAACCCACTAATGCCTAAGAAACTGGTTTACAGTTGAGGTGAATCTAGAGACCCTCTGATGAACTGTGTCCCTGCACCGCAAAAATGATTAATTTGCAGTGCCCACAAGTGCAAGGTTAGTTGAAAATTAGGGATAACGGTAGCTAATTTCCTTGTTAGTTTTGTCTAGATTCCACGTATTAGAGATAAGTTTCCAAAAGTCAGATATTATCTCTTTGGGATCATGTTCATTCATCCCTACAAAAGGAATAACCACGCTCCCAAATGCAGTCCATAACGAATTACAAATAGTGGATGCCTTAAAATCTCTTCTAAACTTCTCACTCCATTCACACCGATTCCAATACCATACCTTTCTCATCATATCTTGTTTTCCTCAGGACAATAATCATCCCATTGTCAGTTGGACCAATTCTCAACAAGGGACAATTACCTGGGGGTGACTTCGCATTAAATACATAAACATACTCCCATGACGTTTATTAGGCAGATGTACAAGCAGCTTAACGTAACTAACCTTTTGTGTGTGTGTGTGTGGGAGGGGGGGGGGGTCTAGTTATGCAGAGCACCGATGGCATGGTACCAATAGCCAGCTATGCCACTATGGCATATCAAATAGCATCACAACAGGAAAGATCATGGCCATTGGCGGATGCCATGCATGGTAACAAGATATTGAACCATGGAGTTACGTGATTGATTTGAAAAGGCTAAACAGAAGTCATTCAAAAAACATCAACAGTTGCTGGGAAATAGGCATGGTGGTTCAGGTTTCCCAAGGAAATACACTGTTTGGAACTTTGGCTATGCAGCACATGATATTTTCTAACTGAAATCGAATAATTACCAACCCTAAAAAACAGTGAATACATCACACAACTTCTGTTCCACGTACCTGTTGGACAATTGTCCGAAGCACAGTCATGGGATTCGCATGGGCAAGTTTAGCCACCATGCGGCCAAGTGGCTTCAGGTTTTCCTTAGCCAACCGTTTTAGGAGCCTTCTGGTGTCCAGCTGATTAAAAAAACGATGTGCGCGAATTTAAAACTTGACATGAAGTGATAGATTAGAAAAAAACATTAAACAGAATAGAAAGGTAACCTTTGCAGTTTGCCTTGCAGCAAGGACAATTGGGTTTTCTTCGGTCTCCTTCTCCCATTCACCATACAGACGATAGCGGGCCTGGAAACTAAGGATAGTCAAGGTACTAAATTGCTAAAAACATGAATAGAACACTACAAAATTATATAATATCACAAACCTCATATGGAAGAAGGGAAAGAACCCCCCATATCTCCATATCAACAGCAGGATTAGCAGGGATAAGCTGCAACGAAGACAAGCACGAGCCAAGTGCTTCCTCAATTTGAGATTCTGGTGAAACTACATTTGCTGCACGTGTTGACTCTTTTGATGAGTGGTAGTACGCTTTTAATACTCTGCAAACCTAAAAAGTAAACATGGATGATGGATCACTAAGTACATGATGTTCAACATTTTCACTAGTATTCATGTGAAACTGGATACTTGGAAATTCCAAGCAAAGAATAACAAAATTATAACATTTTGCGCTGCAAGGCTGAAAAACTTGGTTGTTGATTTGTTATAACTAGGCAACAACAGTGACATTTTGGTTTATCACAACAAATAGAGGAAATTCTAGTCATGACTTATGACAATAGATGCAATGCAAAGGCTAGTGTGGTGCTTCTGTAAGAATTCCAACGCCGCAATCAATAATGTGGCATCTGTATACTGAACTAAGCCATCAGTTTGGCAGCAGCAAGTATGCATGATAGTGAGCAGTGGTAAAAGATTTAAGTCACCTTTTGAAGTAATTGAGTATCACGATGAAGATATGGTCCACAAGCGGTGAGCATTTGGAAAAACTCCTTTGGCAGATCAAATGAACTTAAAGACAGAGCAGATGTGCCTGTCTGGTCAGCATCATTTCTAGGAGGCAAGTAATAATACAGGTGACAAACTATATGATAGGCTGAAGACATTGTCTTTTCAATCATTCTGCACAAAGGAAAAATAAAGGCAAATATATGTTAAACTGCATAAACCCAAGAAATATAATCATTGGAACAAAAGAAATACAACAAACCTAAATAATCCATCACAGATTTCAATGTGCTCAACAGGATTTAGGTGTGCAAGACGCTCAAAGAGTAGTTGTGCATGATACCTAGGAAAGAACAAAGGGAATCAATCAGTAATATTTACAACAATAATAAAGCATTTTTCTTCCAATCAAGTCACAGTGATATTTACAACAATAATAAAGCATTTTTGTTCCAATCAAAGTCACTCTAGACTAAAAAGTGCTTTTAGATATCTTATTATCTTCACAGTATGATTATACAATAATTATATTTACAAAATGCGCAAAAATACTGGTGCGTCTACTACAGAAATGTGATTGCCGAATAAAACAATAAAAATACATCTAAATTTATTTAATTTAATTATAGATCAAGTAAAAAACAATGGAACATATGTATATTACCAGTCATGCACAGAGAGAAAACCAAGAAGAAGCCCAAGTTTCTGGTTCTTCTCCATCTCAGGGGCTCGCTCCGCAACTATATCATTTTCCATCTCCAATGCTGTATACATATCGATAGTGATTTCTTGTTTCTCGTCATCCATAAGGTCCTTTCCAGTAGCAGCAAGGTTGATTTTGCCAATTTTATTAGCCTGAAGTCAAGAAAAAGAGTAAGCTCGTCAGTCATAGCTTCAATGTCCTATATTACTTAAAAATAAATCAATATGGACATATCGTTAATGTAAGATCAAATTCACATGTGGAGGTAGAAATTGTTCCGGACAAGAAACAAAAGACTAAAGCTCTTTCTGTTTTCCATTATGACAAAAGGGAAAAAATAGTGTACATAGTTACTAGTCAACATGTAACATAACCATGTAGCATATGTCACATGAAGGGATGGCTGTACATAAGACTTTTAGTTCAAGAAACTTCTAAACTTTTCCCTCCCTCAACCTTCTTTCCTTTTTGCCACTCCCTTTCATGCTACTCTCCTTGGCCAGTTACAAACATATAGGGAATACCAACCTCATCAATTCTTCTCGAAATGAAAGAATCAAAATGCTCAAACGCCTCATCGTCATTTGGAAGCAAGTGAGAATAGCTGGAGAGAGAGAAAAATGGTCATGACACATCCCATTTGAGAAACAAATAGATCCAGCACCAATCAAACTATATATGGAACATAAAAAAGAACACAGAGACTGCAATCAGTGAAATCGTATATTCATATGAGTTCCCTTTGGATCAGTAGCACCTATATTTGCACAACTTGAGGAAAATGAACTGAATAACTGATAGAACTCTAATAATACTGAAAACAGTGATAAAATTGGGAAACTAGGAAGCGGCCACCACGGTACAGATAAAAGATTGAAGAAAGAACAAAGTTTTTTTGTTGGTTACACCTTGAGAAAACCAGAGCTAGAAAACCTCACAGCATAAAAAAAAAAAAAAAAAAAAAAAAAAAAAAAAACTGACAATCGTTTAAATTACAGATTTATAATGATATATAAGATGACTGTTAGCAATCATGAATTCTGCGGGGATGAGAGGGCTATTAGGAAACATACACATTATCAAGGTCAATGAATCCAGATTTGATCAATAAAGCTGCTGTTCTGAAAAGCCCAGATGGAACAGGGCTGTTGACATCCAATCGTTGATAGTACTGGAATTTGAACCCCAAAATTTGAGCAGCATGGGACTATAATAGAGAAAATCATAAGACATGAGAAAACATTGCATTAATTATGACAAAAATCATGTAAGATGTGGTAAAATAACTGAAAGTATGCATAAATTATGAGACTACTATTTTGGATACTGGTTCTAATAGAACAAATACCTTTGGAAAAAGAGGTATGAGCTGATGAAAGATGTTACTATCTTGATAAAGTTCAAAGCACTCCAACACCTGCAGACAAGAATAACAGAATTACACAACTTCAACAACACACTCTCCGACATAGTAACAGTGGCATAGCAAACGAAGACTCACAATATCAAATACACGATTTGGGTCCAGATCAAAATGGCCAATCAATGACTGTCACAAAATAAATAATTTGTTATTACACAGTACTGGTAAAAAGGCTAAAAATATAGCACAGAGGGAATTAAGGCCTACAGACAACCTTTATAATGCTGATCGTAACCGAAGAAGAATTCTGGCAAGCCAGATCTGAACCAACTTGACAAAGGAGTGTCACCTGAATGACCCACACACATAGATGGGTACGGTAAGAAACCGACAAACTTCAATTAGCATCACAAAAGAACCTTACGAAACTATAGGAGAACATGATTGGAAGAAATCGCGGACAGTGGAAAGGTACAATCATTTAGGTAATTTTCAAAGTACAAATCTATATACAGATAGAGGACGTGGTATTCCTAAGCATAGCACGCTTAGCATTTCTTTACAAAGTGACTAAATTGGAGAATATGCCATCTAGAATAAAGCTAACACGTTTCTAACAGTTGCTTTGGGAATTATAAACTCATAACTTCCTGCTATATTGATATTAACTTACAATCCTTAGCATCAATATGAGCTTATTACTTTAATGGACACACATTGAACAGTGCACTTGTTTGCTACTCCCTCTATTCCAAATTACAAGACATTTTAGCTTTTCTATGTACATAGCTGTTGTTATGCACTTAGATATACACTATGTCTTTTTTTGCGAGGAAGATATACACTATGTATACATACATAGGAAAAGCAATGCATATAAAAAGCCAAAACATCTTATAATTTGGAACGGATGGAATACTAATAATCTAAATGTTCAGGTCGTTGGTAGGTTGATAACCCTCGGGCATCTCTAAGAAATTCTAGGGGGGAGGGGGATGTAATAGCTGACACTTTACCATATTTTGACCCCATCCTAAGAAACTACTTCTTACTCCAGTATATGGATTGTTGCAGTTTCTCAATGTCCCCTCCTCACCCTATGGTTGTGACAAGGTGCAACAGCAGAGGCTACAAGAGTGATCAGACCAGTCACGACATTCGAGGTGCAACATCTGCTGTGGCAAAGTTCGATCAGGCTAGTACAAGGGCCAAGCATGCACTTTCAGACAAGGACAAAAGCCAGATGGACAAGGCAGTACGGCAGACAAACCATCAACTATGATTCAAGGAACAGGATTATGGTTATCTTTATTCATAGCAAAGCATGGGCATTCAATTATTAAACTAGTCAATTAAGCATCCCAGTGTATATTTTAGCCCTTATAGAAAGAAAACGGATTCTTGGACCTCTTTCATGCAGTAACATTGCTTTCACGCTCATGTCACGTCAAGGTACCGCAAAAATCCAATTCAAAAAAAAGGAACACAAAATCAGGACAAGTAGATATACATACCAACTTGGCATAGCCCTCACTTTCCTCCCGTAAGAGGTTGAATTTAGTTTGCTGGTAAAGAAGCCGTGTGTTGACCCTAACCTGTTACCGGTCATTTAAATCAAATATCAATCGACCATATATAGTTAATGTTAAAAGAAAAAAAACAAATCAGCAAATAACATGAGGCAAAAGTAAATCACTCAAGAACCACGATAATGGGGGAAAGGTTAGGAGGTGAAAGTGTTTGAGAAAAAATAAGGATATTATGAATATATCATGGTAAATATGAGTTTTCATAACAAAGTTTATCAATGTGTGCCCACGAACGCCATGACTCAACGCGTATGACAGATTGACAAATCATCACATTATGCGTACCTCCTTGGATTTTAAATCCTGTCCTTTCAGCTTACTTTGTTCAACCTCCCAAAGGAAATCTTCCTTCAAGACCATGGGTGGAGGAAATAGAAAGCATGTATCAGCTTTATCTTAAATTGATGCCAACAGAGATATGGTCACTAGCACAAGGAATTAAAAAAAAAAACTCACTTCACATCGCTCTTGCAGAAGCCTAGGCGCAGTAATCGAGGACTCCAGAAACGACTTAGTCTGCAAGATGAGTATTCAAATAGAGATCAATGAGCAGTCCCATTTTTAAATCAAAAGGAAAGTAGACAGCGAGGAGTGTGAATTGTTTCATTTGCTTTATAAGTCATGCCTAGCTTATTACCATTTTAACAAGACGGCTGCGATATTCACCAGAGATTGTAATCTGCATGTTAAAGTAGGTTAGCCTGGCTAAACACTGTTAGAGGAATGCCACTAAACCGAAACACAAGGAGAAAAAACTTATCCAAAAAAAATCACAGGTGCCAAAGTTCATATCAGGTAAAAGCAGTGAATCATGGGTCAAAGTCTAATAACCCGATTGCAGCAGATAAATAACAAAGCAACAGAGGCAAGAAGACATTTAAATTATATGACTGGGAAATGGTAAGCGACACAGTGAATAATATCATTTGCATTTATACATTGCCATCTCTACTGTCCACCATTTAGTTCAAAGAAATGCATCGAAACAGAACTTCTTAGAGACACCTCGAGGCTAATCTATTTTTTTGGTAATCGGTATGCACCCAGAACAGTTCAATTTTGGATAAATCATGCCTAAAAGGACGTCTAGCGCCACGTGTGTTCAGTTTTTAATCACGTAAACAGAAACTAAAAGATATGCATGAACTTTTGACCCTTAATAAGCTTCCTAATGTGAACAAGCTTTCTCCAGTTACCATAGAAGCTCATCAAAGGTCTACACATGATCGCTTGGCGAAAAAGTTATCTACTGCTAGTAAAATGAACATCCATGTGTACGAGGCTGCTGACTAGGTTATGTAATAATAGATTTGCATGAAAACTACCTGGTTCATTTCTGGTCAACCAAAAAATGGTACCTAAGTACTAACCTCGAACAGCATTGATTGAGTTTGTTTATGTTACAACTTCAGCTGAAACTTTTTATCGCAACAACACTCATAGTACATGAAACAATAATAAAAGTGGTACCCTAACATCTGCCCAGAAATAACACATCCTGTCCAATTCCACTGCAAAGCTGTTCAAAGCACCAAACAATTCAGCTATATTGTCGATCCAGCTACCACAGCAAGCAATACACACACTACAAAGTGGCCAATTTAGTCCATACACACATAACTAGTGCCACCAAAAGACAGGATACAATCCGAGATTGAGAAAGTTAACTAAACAAATACACACCAGAAACCACAGAACAACACTGGCATCAGAACCAGTTGCATATACTCACATCCTGTCCTAGGTGAGCGATGATATCAGCGAGCACAGAGCCAAGCTCCTCCTCCCGCCGTTCCTCCTCCACGAACACCACCGACTCCAGCGCCACCCGACTCTTCTGCCGCGGCAAGTCGCCCAGCACCTGCGCAGCCCAGCCCAGCCCACCCAGTGAACACAGAAGTACCAGCCGGTGGAGGAAAACCTAATCACGGAGCAGCCCGAACTGTCGGAAGCTTACGATCGCCCAGCAGAGCTCGTAGAGGAAGCGCGCCATGGGCACCGGATCAGGGAGGCGGAAGGCGCCGGCGGACTGGCCCTTCCATTCGCGAAGGCACTCCTCCGTGATGTGCTTGTAGTTGGGTGCCTGCATAGGGGGCGACATGGCGGTGGCGGCGGCGGCGGCGGCGGCAGTGTTGGTTTGAGTGAGGGTTTTGGGGATTAGGGTTTCATGGGAGCTGCCGAGGTCAGAGAAAGAGGAGCAGGACCGGGGGGTGGTGGCGATGAGAGATGGGGAAGGGGAAGGAGGAAGACGGGGACGGCGGAACACTGTTAAAGTAATCTGCATGTTAAAGTAGGTTAGCCTGGCTAAACACTGTTAGAGGAATGCCACTAAACCGAAACACAAGGAGAAAAAACTTATCAAAAAAAATCACAGGTGCCAAAGTTCATATCAGGTAAAAGCAGTGAATCATGAGTCAAAGTCTAATAACCCGATTGCAGCAACAGAGGCAAGAAGACATTTAAATTATATGACTGGGAAATGGTAAGCGACACAGTGAATAATATCATTTGCATTTATACATTGCCATCTCTACTGTCCACCATTTAGTTCAAAGAAATGCATCGAAACAGAACTTCTTAGAGACACCACGAGGCTAATCTATTTTTTTTGGTAATCCGTATGCACCCAGAAGAGTTCAATTTTGGATAAATCATGCCTAAAAGGACGTCTAGCGCCACGTGTGTTCAGTTTTTAATCACGTAAACAGAAACTAAAAGTAAACAGAAACTAAAAGATATGCATGAACTTTTGACCCTTAATAAGCTTCCTAAGGGCAGTCAATGGTATATTGATGATGGTTTCGATCCTCGTTAAATGACTTGCCACGTAGGTAAAACGCTGACATGGCAACGTAATTAATGAAGAAAGAGAGCAAAAATACTAGAAATTCTTTCCCCATGAAGAAATCAGGTCTTCTCTTGACCCAATGCATCAAGAAACCATAAAATCGTCATTGGGGAAAAATCACCAGTTTCTAGAGGGCTCGTGCCACACTCCAATTGAAGGAAGAAGATAGAGTTGGGAGAGAAAAAGATAAAATAATTATTACTCATAGAAACCATAGGTTGAAAAGCAATACTTTTTTGGTACGGTATCCTATGTTATAGAAATTACTAGTTTTTTTCATTGGAACTGCCCTAACGTGAACAGGCTTTCTCCTGTTATCATAGAAGCTCATCAAAGGTCTACACATGATCGCTTGGCGAAAAAGTTATCTACTGCTAGTAAAATGAACATCCATGTGTACGAGGCTGCTGACTAGGTTATGTAATAATAGATTTGCATGAAAACTACCTGGTTCATTTCTGGTCAACCAAAAAATGGTACCTAAGTACTAACCTAGAACAACATTGATTGAGTTTGTTTATGTTACAACTTCAGTCCGATGGTCCGACGATGCCACCGACGCTCTAGACAGAAAATACGGAGGTCACTGTAACTGATCGGACGTTGGGCTTGGTAGGACCGGCGCGTCCGGTCAGGTGGAGCATGAAGATGCTGACGTCGGTCTTCGACCGAACGCTGACGGGGTGCGTCTGTTCCTGCTGATGTGGCAGCGCACAGGGGAGACGCCAAGTGACCGGACGCTGGGTGAGTCCGATCGAGCATGATCGGACGCTTCCTGTTGTGAAAAATCGTTTCTGGATGCTTACTGGAAATGACCGGACGCTGAGATCCAGCGTCCGGTCACTTCGCAGCAGCGCGTCCGGTCATCTTTTGATCGTTAATATTGGGCGCTCAGTATTTGAAGAGAGGGGACACGTGGCACGCATCGCGTGACCGGACGCTGATGTCTAGTGTGGCAGAACCGCCTAATCTAATGCCTCACAGGAGCGCTTGTCTTCCATTAGACACTAAGCACTTAAGGGAGAACACCAAATTACGCAGTTTCGTCGGGCACACCCCAGGGGAGAACCCAAAAATCCACATTTTTGCCATCAAGATCACAAATAAGAGAATAAAGCTTACATCATTTAATCATTTCTTACATCACCTTTAATATAACATCAGAGTATAATATTTATTATTGTAACAGCGGAATGTAATCATATTATCATAGTTATAAAAAATTTAATGTACAGCGGAATATAAACATATGATCAGAATTACAGCGGAAATAAATATCTAATCATGGCATGATGAATCATTGATATGTAAATTAATACAACAGAATGTAGTACTTTTATTCATAAAAACATTTGGTGAGGGTTATAAACAACAACTAGGATCGCAGTGTAAAGGAAATCCTCTCTGAACCCACCAGGAGAAATCCACACACAAAGGTCAGCTCTAGCATCCACTTGTCAACTGCAACAGGGGGAATAAAACCCTGAGTACTCAGTTGTACTCAGCAAGACTTACCCGACAGGAAAAAAAAAGACTCCAAGAATATGCAAGGCTATCTGACTTGTGGGTTTATTGTAATTGCACGAAGTATTACTAAACATGCGTCTTTATATTCGAATTTTATTTATAGTCGCATTGGTTCATTAACTAACCATTCTATGTAAAGCACCTGTGCTACTTTCAAACAGGTGGTAAGCAATCAGATTTCCCTTTTCCATCTTTCATCTTTTAGTTCTTACTATGATGCTAAACCATAGACAAATCGTACCAGATTTTTTGGCGATTAGTGAATCAATGTGCCTAGCTGGGTGCCCTGAAAACACACACCCTGCTTGTACCCTAGGCACAAGCAGGACTAACCCACCAGTCTCCTGTCCCGAGTGTCCAGGTCCCCATCCAAACTTGAACTCCAAGCCCCCACATCCTGAGTCTCGGACTCCGTGTGGCGCAAGGACCTCCACCATCCCCGCCTCCAATCAGTCGGTCTGGAAAGAGTCGGATCCGTGATAAGAGAGCAACAAGCCTTCCCTACGTCCATACCTAAGTATGCGCTCAGGACAATAAGTCTGTGACCTGCATAGAATTTTATGCAACGATCGGTCCTTAACCGACCAGACAGAAAAAACAGTGTAACCAAGCTATGCCCCGTGTCCACGGCGACACAACCTCTTACACTCACTAATACCCAAACCATATCCTTGTCCGGTCACCATTTTTTTCTTTCCACCATTTATATTTTCCAAGTGATAATATTACAGTAATATATTTCCTATATCTCGCGAGTGACACGCAGTTACTCGACTTCTACCAGAGTCCTGTAGCATAGCAATCTATACGATCTTGTAATACTAGTAAGACTCATAGGATAAAGATACGTATATGCAAGTGGGTTTCAATCAACTCCTTAAAACTTAATGCACAAATATAATTTAAACTGCAGAAAAGTAGGGGTTATGCACCGGGGCTTGCCTGGATAAGATATATATTAAAAAGTTAGTATCTGTATCTTCAGATCATCCACCATCAACTGAATAGAAAACCCATTGCATCATCTCCTGGAGAGAATACCATTGCACCATCTTTGAATTTCCAATCATCCTTTACTTGATCCGTTGATCCATCATCATACCTATATGATATGCAATGTGATGCAGTGCAAAGACGTAATTATTCAATTACAACCGTGATTCATAAAATACGATTTACGCCGCTCAAGTTAACGAGCTAGATCTAACGATGACCGTACTTAGGCTACATATCTATGTTATCGAATAAGACGTTATTTCCCAACAATTATTTTAGTTATACAAACCCAACTTGTTTCTTTATTCGAAATAGGACATCATTATTTATTTAGCACATTAATTATCCTGGTGCTATAAACATTATAGTGAGTACCTAATATTGTTCATAATTTACTGTACAATTTTTAGATTCAATAATATTACCGATTTATCATGAAAATTCCTATAAGTTTATCTTTTCATACTATTAAGTACCTCAATTTAATTATATGGCCCCTAAGAATATTATTCAACTATGTAAACAAATTATACTAGCAGGTAGATCATAATTTTAGGAGCCTAACAAAATTAATTTCATAATTTTTGGACAACTACACAAATGCATATCGATTTTACAATTTTACCTTATAAGCTAATTAGAAATGGCTCTACAAATCAATAAGGCCGGCGTCAATTACTTTGGCCCAACGGCACGCATGGGCAGCCGTAGCCCAGGTGAACGGGTGCATGACGGCCTAGGTGGGGCGACAGGGCGGCCGAGGTGGCAAGCATGGCCCAAGCAGCATGGCGGCCCAGGCGTGGCGCAACGGTCCAGTGGACACGTAGCCCAGACGGGGCACCGAGCAGGCCGGCCTAGGCGCGCGGACGCGGATGGCCCAGCAATGCCGGCCCACGCGGCTAGGACAGGGCGGTGGCGGTCTTTTTGCAAAAGAGACCTCATCGTCCTTCTAATTCGCATTACGACTGTGGACCCTATTTACTTCAGTCACAGATTTAACACTTAAGGCCCCGAAATTACTCATCTTTGCATTTCCAAAGCTCTCGGCTGCTCCTGGAACAGAGCACTGCACATATTTGGCTGGTCGGCGGCCAAACCCGGTCGAGAGAGGCTCCATGGCAACGGGATGTCAGCCGCGAGCGATGCAAAGTCAGCGCGGGGTCTGCACGGCCATGCAGGACCGAAATAGCCCACGGTTAGAGCAGCGGCGTGCAGGGGCATGCCTGCCCGCGTGCAGACATGAAATGTGGTAATGGCGTGCATGTACTGGCGATATGGCTACGAAATCAGAGGAGCGGAGGGGTAGCGAAGGTACCAGGGCTCACCTAGGTCTGGCTGCAATGATTGGTTGGTGCGGCAAAGCTGCGAAGGAGGTTGGTCACGTGCGGGGTGGATCCGAGCGGGTGCGACGACGGCGCCAGCATCGTTCTGGTGAACCACTGGAGCTCTAGCGAAGACAGGAGCTCGAGGCGGCATCGGCAATGGCCTTGCTACACTGGAGGTGGCGCACGGCGGCCTGCTCCGCATGATGCGGCTTCAACGTAGGAGGCGCTGTGAATCAGCTGTCGATGCGACAGCCTGCGTGCGCTCGCGCGGGGAGGGTCGGGCGACGGCGCAGCAAGGAGGGCATCGGTGCACGTGGTCGGGGCAGGACACAGCACGACGGCGTGGAGCTCTGTGGTGGAGCGACACTAGGCGTCGGCGGGAGCGGCCACTACGACGAGTGGCACATGGACCGACGGACAGCGCCACTGGCTGCTGCTCCATTGCGGCCACAGAGGCACACGCGCGCGAGGGGAACCAGGCAACGATGGGCTCGATGGCTGGGAGACTACAGAGGAGGCACTCGATAGGGTAGTGGTAAAGAGCTGTGGCTATAGCCTGGCAGCGGAGCTGCGCAGGACTGAGGCGAGGACTGCTCAGCTGCTTGTCAGGTAGAAGGAAAAAGGGAACCGAGGTAGACAGAGGAGGCCCTGTCCTGCCGCTTCTCTCTCCTCTCCGATCCAGCTCTCTTTTTTTTCTCTGTCCTTTGTCCTCTCCGAGACGCTGATCCTTCTCACTACTTGCATGTGCCGTGTTGTCCGCTTGCGTACGCACTACTTTAGAGGCATTCAAGGTAGAGAGAAGCAAAAGCACGTCAACTTGTAGTTGGACGGAAAGAAAAACAAACAAGGCAGACACGGCAGCAGATGCATTCATGATGCCACAGAGCCGACACAATGGGACAACGGAGGCAGTGCAGAGCAGGAAGCAAACGCACCTAGCCTACTGCGCTCGTCCATGACAGCAGCAATAATTGGCAGAGGCAGATGAGCGGAGAAAAGAAAGAGCAAGCAAGAGAGGAGTAGTCGGTCAATTGTACAGTGTTGTACAGAGAGGATAGACATAGACAGGAACATTTACCGCTGCACTAGCGCCACTGCTGCACGTTCTTTGATTTAGAGCCATTGTCATAATGTGTATATATATACATACATGCATACATATATATATGTATATATGTATATATGTATATATATATATAACGGTTTACTACTTTAGTCAATCTGCAACGTCTAGGCATAGGAAAATTTCAGCAAGCTCGAATTTAAATTTGATTCAAAAGCTATATATATATATATGTATATCGTTCTATTTATTAATGGGTTTTATTTTATTTATAAAAGTTGCTTTTCATGCTTAATCTAATAGAACGAATCATTTGCTATCGATTGGCTAGAATTGTCGTTCGACATTCCTAAATATTTCTACGCACTGCGTAATTTAACTTGAGCGCTTAATTCGAGTCTACGAAACTAAGTCACACAAGATTCGCTTATCGCTTCACGTATGTTTTAAATAAAAAATTCGAGAACCTTATTTTGAAAGTTTTACTTAGACCTAAATCACGGCGCTAAATAAGATCGTAACACCAAGGTGTTACAACCAACCCCCCTTAAAAAGAATCTCGTCCCAAGATTCGAAGCAAGAAATAGAAGGGAAAAACACGATTATATTTCGTAGATCAGGGATTACACGAAAGATTACACGACTTTAAATACTAAGCCACACAGGATCTAGGGATATATGGTTAAGAGCAACTTGGTACAACCGAAATCTACTCCAAAAGCCGAGATAGACAAGGACAATGGAGAAACAACAAGAAGATGATTATCCAAAACATGACGTAGCACCAACAGATCTAGAAACAGTCGATTAAGAAGTAAAACATCATGAACCTTAAGATTGACTACCCAAAAGGGAACTTGAACTTCTTCGATGAACCGAATCCTTTCTTCTCCTTAGATTACACCATCACCTCAGACTGACAAATCTCGCTTCACAATGGCGACTGGATCTCATAGCTCTACTTCGAATGAGAGGGGAAATAGGGATGAAGGAGAAGAGCAAGGACCAAGGGCATTTTATAGAGGCGAACAGAGGTGGGGCGCAACACACCAGAAGCGGATGCAGTGGTGATGGGATACACAGACGGTTCATGCTGTGGAGATAAGATCGAAAACATGGTGCGCTTCCTGTGCGAGCGGTGGAGGGGGAAATAAGGGAGAGGAGAGGGGTCCGCTCGACGAGGCAAGCGTGCGGGCGGTCGTGTCACCAAAAGAAGAGAGAAAGGAGAGGGAAGGGGGGGTCCGGTACAAGGGACGATGGTGCGAGATAGAGAGTCGACCGAACGCCAGGAAAAAGAAAAGCGCATAGTGCACAAGGACGATGAGCACGTCACAATGCCGCGACCACGCAAAATCAGGGTGCTATAGGTCCCAACACAGGCGGCGTTCGTAGGGCATGCAGCGAAATGACCCAGCATGCATAGCGCGGGCAACTAAGCACAGGGCTTGGGACATGACGTCCACTCAGACTTTCACAATCACTCCCGTCTACCCGAGGCTACTTTCCTTTACTCGACCACATCCGTCTTTCATGTAGACTGAGACCATGTCATACTTTCTTCCTCCAAAACTATCTCCTCTTGGTTACTAGAGAGAACACTATGCCATCAACCCGTTGTGGATTTCCTATTTGAACACCTGAATATTTCTAAGGAGAAAATTTTTAAAACAAAACGGTATGGCGGTGTAACTTGGTAAAGGTACTTGGTTAACAACCTTGATACCAGTGTGGGCCGAGCAGCGTCACCATGTGGCAGCTATTCCATAGGGAGCCCTCGGTTTCGATGTGGCATCATAAGCTATTAACCAGGCAACTACTACCAACTTACACGCCATGAAGGCGATGGGGTCATAGACCATAGAATAAGGGAAATATTGGAATGGAAGATTCAAGCAACAAGGGTTCCCTTCACAATAAGGGACAAGGAATTCAAATCCAACGACGGATTTGTTTTAAAGAGATTCAAGTGTTCTGCTGGGATATCCACAATTAGTCGATACAGTGTCCAATATTATCCATTCATGGCTGATTTGCTGACATCTGAATGGCAACTTCTCTTGTAATCCACCTAACATCACCCTTGAAAACTTTAAGCACACCTAACGAAACTTAAGGTAGATGAACGCAACAAACACAGCGAAATAAACAAAATGCATATTCTGAATGGTCTTATACGGGTACAACGTATAGGCATTTAGGCTCCCATTCATGATACAGCATTCACCTTCCCTACTGGCGGACGATCTCAACAACGACGGATGAACAATAACGGCAAGAATACAATATCGGAGGACAGTGACGAAAAGCACTACTACTACGGGTATAACATCTCAAGGCAACTAATCTACATCTTCTCGTGGCAATGGCTGAGTGAGAGGAACCAAGGGCTCTTCTACTGACACTTCCGAGGGTGGAGGTGATGGCGGTGCTGCAACACCAGTTCTTCTTCTTCTTGGCGGATGGATAGGGATCCCTTTCAAGATCAGGGCATCCTGCCTATCAATAGCTAGTGTCCTTCGCCTAGCCCTAGTGAATAGATAGGCCTCACCCAACTAATGGGCATGCCAGTCTTCAGCCTCCTTCAGAGCTTCCTCCATGGTAGCCTCCTGACTCTTAGCAGCTGTAGCGCTGGCATGCGCTTTGGCGAGCTGCACTTGTAGCATCTGGTTGAAGATCTCGGCTTCCTCGGCTCGATGGAGGTAGCTCCTTAGTTCTAAGGCTTGTCAGTCATACTGCTCATCCAGAACAAGCAGGTACTTGGTCAAGTGCACCATGATTGGACTGTCTTCTTGCACATCCAGCCCTTGCAAAGCCTCCACGTGAGCCCTCCATGCTTGCCGATTCCTGTCTAAAGGTGGAAAGAACCGCATGGGGGTACGAGCAAGAGGCTCCTCATAGATCTGGCAGAGGTACCGCAAGGCTTTGCGAGCCACAACCTGGTAGGTGTCAGTGAAGCTAAACCCGGTTGCGGTCACACTCCAGGCTTTAGTGAGGTTGGGGAACTCTTCATTCTTTCCGATGTAGACGGTAACCTCATACCGCTCGGTGCCATGCTCCTCATACTCACGGCCCTCATACTCAGGACGATCTTTGACTCTGAGCTTTTGCAGGGTGGCATGCAGGATTCTAGGAAAACCCTCAATGTTTAGGCAGTAACTACTAACCCAGGCTCCTGCTATTTCTGGCGGTGGTAGTGAGGAAGGCTGAGCAAAAAGCTGGCTCAAAGGAAAAGCTAAGCGAGCTAAAGTGCGCCAAGTGGTGAAACCGATGGCTAAGCCAGACTCTGCTTATAAAGGTGGAGCGTTCAATGGTCCTAGCGTGGTTCACTAGGGTTCCTGTGCGAGATCACTACGACGAATCGATCAAATTCCACGCATTCGAGGCGAGCGACATCCGAGGCCATTACTGACTAGCACGACTGTAAGGTAAGGGTCCGACAAGAGCACCAAAAATAGGTATGTGGAGACATGGGTCATGATAGGCGCAAACCATGGGTGAACACAGAGCATGAAGCCATAGTGCAGACCTAACTCTAGAATAGGAATGAGTCGTTCGTGCACAATACAACACGTGTGACACCTATGGATAGCGTATCTACCAGCAATACAACCCTATAATGCACAAACAGGATATGCATGAATGCAAGTCCTATACGTCCTTTCACTGTTGCCAACATATAGGGCAACCGTTCTTAGATTTTTGGCACAACATTCTGTCCCTGTAGCTAGTCGATACTATCGAACTATGCTCGAGTCAGTGTACCTGTAAAAACTTGATTAACCCTATCTAAGTTAGTAGAGTGCCAACTATCCTGGATACATAACCATAGTAATAGGGCTACTTATATACTTCACATATAAACATCCTAATTTTTTTTGTAAAAATGGGTTATCAAATTTTAGTTTAGAAAATGTTTTTGAAGCCTTATTTTCTCATTTGTGCTCTGATACCACCTGTGGCAGAACCACCTAATCTAATGCCTCATAGGAGCATTTGTCTTCTATTAGACACTAAGCACTCAAGGGAGAACACCAAATTACATAGTTCTATCAGGCACACCCCAGGGGAGAACCCGAAAATCTATATTTTTGCCATCAGGATCACAAATGAGAGAATAAAGCTTACATCATTTAACCATTTCTTACATCGCCTTTAATACAATATCAGAGTATAATATTTATTATTGTAACAGTGGAATGTAATCATATTATCAGAGTTATAAAAATTTAATGTACAACGGAATATAAACCTATGATCAGAATTATAGCGGAAATAAATATCTAATCATGGTATGATGAATCATTGATATGTAAATTATTACAACAGAATGTAGTACTTTCATTCATAAAAACATTTGGTGAGGGTTATAAACAACAACTAGGATCGCAGTGTAAAGGAAATCCTCTCTGAGCCCACCAGGAGGAATCCACACACAAAGGTCAGCTCTAACATCCACCTGTCACCTATAACAGGGGGAATAAAACCCTGAGTACTCAGTTGTACTCAGCAAGACTTACCCGACAGGAGAAAAGAAAAGACTCTAAGGATATGCAAGGCTATCTGGCTTGTGGGTTTATTGCAATTACAGAAAGCATTACTAAACATGCGTCTTGATATTCAATTTTTATTTATAGCCACATTGGTTCATTAACTAACCATTCTATGTAAGCACATGTGCTACTTTCAAGCAGATGGTAAGCAATCGATTTCCCTTTTCCATCTTTCATCTTTCAGTTCTTACTACGATGCTAAACCATAGACAAGTCGTACTAAATTTTTCGGCGATTCGTGAATCAATGTGCTCAGCTGGGTGCCCCAAAAACGCATGCCCTGCTTGTACCCTAGGCACAAGCAGGACTAACCCACCAGTCTCCTGTCTCGGGTGTCTAGGTCCCTGTCTAAACTTGGACTCCAAGCCCCCACATCATGAGTCTCGGACTCCGTGTGGCGCAAGGACCTCCACCATCCCCGCCTATAATCAGTCGGTCTGGAAAGAGCTGAATCCACGACAAAAGAGCAGCAAGCCTTCCCTACGCCCATACCCAAGTATGCGCTCGGGACAATAAGTCTATGACCTGCCTAGAGTCTTATGTAACGATCGGTCCTTAACCGACCAGATAGGAAAAACAGTGTAACCAAGCTATGCCCTGTGTCCACGACGACACAACCTCTTACTCTCACTAATACCCAAACCATATCCCTGCCCGGTCATTATTTTTCCTTTCCACCATTTATATTTTCCAAGTGATAATATTATAGTAATATATTTCCTATATCTCGCGAGTGACAGGCAATCACTCGACTTCTACCAGAGTCCTGTAGCATAGCAATCTACACGATCTTGTAATACTAGTAAGACTCATAGGATAAAGATACGTATATGCAAGTGGATTTCAATCAACTCCTTAAAACTTAATGCACAAATATAATTTAAACTGTAGAAAAGTAGGGGTTATGCACCGGGGCTTGTCTGGGTAAGATATATATTAAAAAGTTGATATCTACATCTTTAGATCATCCACCATCAACTGAATAGAAAACCTATTGCATCATTTCCTAGAGAGAATACCATTGCACCATCTTCGAATTCCCAATCATCCTTCACTTGATCCGTTGATCCATCATCGTACCTATATGATATGCAATGTGATGCAGTGCAAAGACGTAATTAATCAATTGCAACCATGATTCATAAAATATGATTTACGTCGCTCAAGTTAACGAGCTAGATCTAACGACGACCGTACTTAGGCTACATATACATGTTATCGAATAAGACGTTATTTCCCAACAATTATTTTAGTTATACAAACCCAACTTGTTTCTTTATTCGAAATAGGACATCATTATTCATTTAGCACACTAATTATCCTGGTGCTATAAACATTATAGTGAGTACCTAATATTATTCATAATTTACTGTACAATTTTTAGATTCAACAATATTACCGATTTATCATGAAAATTCCTACAAGTTTATTTTGTCATACTATTAAGTACCTCAATTTAATTATATAGCCCCTAAGAATATTATCCAACTATGTAAACAAATTATACTAGCAGGTAGATCATGATTTTAGGAGCCTAACAAAATTAGTTTCATAATTTTTGGACAACTACACAAATGTATATAGATTTTATAATTTTACCTTATAAGCTAATTAGAAATGGCTCTACAAATCAACAAGGCCGGCGTCAATTACTTTGGCCCAACAGCGCGTGCGGGCAGCCGCAGCCCAGGTGAACGGGTGCATGATGGCCCAGGCGGGGTGGCAGGGCGGCCCAGGTGGGGAGCATGGCCCAAGCAGCGCGGTGGCCTAGGCGCGGCGCAGCGGTCCAGTGGACGCGTGGCCCAGACGGGGCGCTGAGTAGGCCGGCCCAGGCACGCGGACGCGGACGGCCCACGTGGCCAGGACAGGGCGACGTCGGTCTTTTTGCAAAAGAGACCTCGTCGTCCTTCTAATTCGCATTACGACTGTGGGCCCTATTTGATGAGGACATCACTACTTCATCGCATACAAGCCAAGTAGAGGAGGAGGTCTAGCATGGGCGTCCAATTCATCTTTTTCATGGTGGAAGCCTAGTCCAACTCATGTTCGAGTCCGGTTCGGGCTCTAGGACTAGTCTGCCTTAAACTGGTCATCCAGGACGCATCCGGACTCCGTTTTCGACGATCCATATATGGTTGGAAACAATCCAATTGGTTTCACATTAAAAGACCTTCAGAATCAACGACAATCGTCGAAACAAGTCAGCATCCAGAATCTGCCAGGGTGTTGCGATATCGTCTTTTGGTCCGTTGAACCGTGTATCGTGTTTGGGCCCATTAGGGGGCGTGTCCAGGGGGGTGACGCCCAAGACTCTATAAATAGCAGCCGCTGCTCTCCTTAGGGTTTGGGTTTTGTTTAGTTCTTGATTTTCCTATGAAACAGACATCATTTTGCTGCAACTGTCGCCACCAAGGCCGCTTACTGTGAACTAGGGCCCCAGTTCTTGATCTTGTTCGCCTATGGCGATTAGTCCTTTCTAATAAAGAATTGAACTCTTTCTCATTATCATAAGCCTCATATTTATTTGCAATTTTATATTACATTCATTCCATTCGTGCTTATGTTCTCGATTCGCTTGCACGAAAGCCTTCTCGGCGAAGTCAATCGCGTTCGCATGGTTGATAACCAACGGAGCAGTGGTGTAACGGTTGCGGGGGTCCAAATCAATCTTGGTTCGAAGCCTAGATCATGAACATCGAGTCTCCACCAATTGACGCTATCATACCTTTCGGAAGATCGGGCCTAGTCTACATCAAGTGGTATTAGAGACCTTATTGCCCATTAGGTATAACTTTGTTTTTCCCCCTTTAGATTATTACTGTTTTTGCATTACCTACAGTCCACAAAAAGCCAAAAAAATATACATCGTCATATATTCCATGTCCTATAGCCTCATGGTGCCGTGCAAGTTCATCCCTGATTTGCGTTGTTGAGTTTATGCCCTAGGTCAAGTTCTTGTTGCTGGTTTAGTTCGTTTTTAGTCTAGTCTGTGTTTTTCCTTTTGTTTTTCATCATAATCCGTGAACACCTTCAAGTATTGCTGTGATTCCTTTGTATTCATCAAACCCTAGTCCACGCCATCTTATTTGTTACACTTGTCTTCACTGTTTTTATCAAATCCTTGCTGTCGTGACTAATTTTGCGCACATTGTTCCCGTTTTGTTCTCTAATTCGGAGTCCGTTTTTAAAACTGGTCTAGTTTTCGCATACGAACTCGAATTTCGATGTTCCATATATCAAAATCGATCAGAAATTTTTTTGGATCCGTCCATCCCCAGTCTTGCTGGGGTTCAAAAATTTTAGATTGGCTAAAAAGTAGTCACAAGATCCTCTTTTCGTGGTCACAAGGTCTTTGTCGATTTTGAGCACGTCTTCTGGAAATTCCATAGGCCACGTCTTTCACTTGTTTAAGCTCAAATTTTTTGTGGTTACTTCTTTTGTGCTCCTAAGTGAAGAAAAAATATAAAAAAAATAAAAGAAAAAGTCAAAGAATCCCAAAAAACAACGATAGCCCAAAAATAAAGAAAAAAGAGAGGGGCAAAAGTGGAATAATATCTAGAGGAGCACATAGAGAGCGCCATTTGAGTTGTATTTGCGTGTGCTGATTTATACCTTGTTCCTAATCATATTCTTGCTATCCACATCACTTGATACATCTGGTACTTGAAACGTGAATAGGCCAGCAACTAAGATAAGTACTTGGGATACTTATTCAGCTTTGCTATTCAGCTGCGAATTTTGTTATTCCTTGCTACTATATTGTGCCTGTCCAAGCTCTACTTTCTTCTAACCAATTACATGTTCGCCTTGCAACTGTTACACTCAAGCTACAATGGTATCACAGTCACCGACCGATTGCACCGCCTGTTGCTTTGGTAAGAACACTTGTAAGACCGTGGTAAAACGCTTGAGAGTTGAGTGCTTTATTTTTCCTTATCCACAACCTAAGTAGTTGGTAGGGATAATACTATTTGTGTTGTCTTTTTCTTTCTACTAACCATGTCAGGAAAAGCCGAAGGCAGTGACTAAGAAAACGAGGACACACCTATAGATTTCAATGATTGTGTTTCTAAGAATGAGCTCCGTGCCATTCTTGATGACAAGTTCAATGAGATCCTTCAATAAATCACCAATTTGGCTAAGATGATTGAAGATGTTGAACAACGACATTCGGAACCACGTCCTGAAGAAGATGATGATGATCTCTCTAAGGAGGACGATGGCGACGCAGAGGCTGAAGCCGAAGCTCAACGACATGCTGAGGATGCACGTAACCGTAACCGATTGAACTTTAACCGACGCGGTATGAGAGGTAACAACCAAGGTAATAATGATCCTTTCTCTAAAACCAAGTTTAAGATACCTCCTTTTTCTGGTTCTGTTGATCCTGAAGCATATTTAGATTGGGAGATGGTTGTAGATCAAAAATTTAGCTCCCATCAAGTACCTAAAGAATATAGAGTTAGACTTGCTACTAGTGAGTTTACTAGTTTTGCTCTTTTCTAGTGGAATGATATTTGCAATAATGCTAATACTAATGCTCAAATACCTTAAACCTAGATTATACTTAAACGACGAATGAAATCAAGATTTGTTCCTCCGTACTATCAGCGTGATCTGCGATTAAAACTGCAACGTTTAAATCAAGGTAGTAAAACTATTGAGGAAATTATCAGGAGCTTTTAATTGATCTAGCATGTAGTAACATACAAGAGGATGATATGGATAAGTGTTATAGATTTTTTTGGAGGTTTACGTCGTGAAATACAGGATGTTCATGACTATAAAGAATGGACTAGATTTTTTCAATTATATCATTATGCTATTAAAGCTGAAAGGGAAGTACACAAACGACAACCTAGGTGATCCACGACTCCATCCATGACTCCATCCATTCCTTCACGTCCAATCGAGGTGAGTAAAATTTCTAATGTGCGGACACCACCAGCGCCTGTAAAGAAGAATTCTTCTATCACACCTTCTTCTAGTGGATCTGCTACACCTTCTTCTAGTGGATCTTCTAAAGTTATGTGCCACCACTGCAAGGGCATGGGACATATTGCTAAAGAATGCCCCAGCAAACGTGCATATATTGCTACTGATGATGGTGGGTATGCTAGTGCTAGTGATGAAGAGAATGAATTATCACTTGCAACTGATCTTTATGCAGATAAATTTGCGGATAGTGCTGAAGATCCTGATGAGGTAATTGATAGTGTGGCATGCACTGTAGACTACAAATCAATCCTTGTTCAGCGTGTTTTGAGTACATAAGTTGAGCCAGTAGACAAGCTACAACGCCATAATTTGTTTCAAATGTTCCTCATTCTCAATAATTTTTGTGTTTGTGCTATAATTGATGGAGGGAGCAGCAATAACTTGGTAAGTTCTAAGCTTGTCAAGACTCTTAGTTTATCTACACGTGCTCTTCCATATTCAAACCATGTTCAGTGGTTCAACAATAGTGGTAAGGCAAAGGTAACATAATCTGCTCGTGTGCAATTTTCTATCGAGTCATACCATGATTATGTTGATTTTGATGTCGTGCCTATGCAAGCTTGTTCACTTTTGTTAGGCCGCCCTTGGCAATATGATAATAATGTTGTACATCATGGTAGGCAAAATAGATATACTTTTATGTTTAAAGGAAAGACCATTGCTTTACTTCCTTTATCACCTGCTGAAATTGTGCAATATGAAAAGAAACTTGCTGAAAAGAAAAAGAAAGGCCTTGATAAAGACTTTAGCAAACCAACAAATGAACCATCAAGTAACATGAAAGAAGTACTCTTAAATATGTTCTTGTTGATCATGATGAACCATGTTATGCTCTAACTTGTACATCGCCTATATGTTCACTTGGCCCTACTCCTAGTGCTATGCCTCTTGTTGGTACTAATCTTTTGTAGGAGAAGGAGGATGAATTCCCAACAGGGAAGCCACCATGGCAGCCGCCTTTGCGAAGGATGGGGTGCCAAGATGAACGTCTTCTTCCGAAACCATCGTTGTTGTCATCCAATGGAGGAGACGATCTACTTCAGTCGAGGACGACCTCAATTTAAGAAAGGGAGGATGATGAGGACATCACTACTTCATTGCATACAAGCCAAGTAGAGGAGGAGGTCCAGCGTGGGCATCCAATTCATCTTTTTCATGGTGAAAGCCCAGTCCAACTCAAGTTCGAGTCCGGTTCGGACTCCAGGACTAGTCTACCTTAAACTGGTCACCCAGGACGCATCCGGGCTCCGTTTTCGATGATCCATATATGGTTGGAAAGTTAATTTGACAAGGAAGCCAATCCAAGTGGTTTCACGTCAATAAACCTTCAAAATCAATGGGAATCATCGAAACAAGTCAGCGTCTAGAATCTACCAGGGTGCTGCGACACTGTCTTTTGGTCCGTTGGACCGTGTATCGTGTTTGGGCCCATTAGGGGGCACGTCCAGGGGGGATGACGACCAAGACTCTATAAATAGCAGCCATTGCTCTCCTTAGGGTTTTAGTTTTATTTAGTTCTTGATTTCCTCGTGAAACAGACATCGTTTTGCTGCAACTGTCGCCACCAAGGCCGCTTGCTGTGAACCAGGGCCCTAGTTCTTGATCTTGTTCGCCTGTGGCGATTAGTCCTTTCGAATAAAGACTTAAACTCTTTCTCATTATCATAAGCCTCATATTTATTTGCAATTTCAGATTACATTCATCCCATTCTTGCTTGTATTCTCGATTCGCTTGCAGGAAAGCCTTCTCGGTGAGGTCAATCGCGTTCACGTGGTTGATAACCAACGGAGCAGTGGTGTAACGTTTGCGAGGGTTCAAATCAATCTTGGTTTGAAGCCTGGATTGTGAACGTCGAGTCTCCACCAATTAACGCTATCATACCTTTCAGAAGATCGGGCCTAGTCTACATCACTATTTACTTCAGTCACAGATTTAACACTTAGGGCCCCGAAATTACTCATCTTTGCATTTCCAAAGCCCTTGACTGCTCCTAGAATATAGCACTGCACAAAGCTAGTTGACCGGCAGCCAAACCCGGCCAGGAGAGGCTCCATGGCGGTAGGACATCAGCCACGAGCAATGCAAAGTTAGCGCGGGGTCCGGTCGGCCACGTAGGACCGAAATGGCCCGCGGTTAGAGCAGCGACGTGCAGGGGCATGCCTGCCCACATGCAGACATGAATGGCGGCAATGGCGTGCATGTACTGGCGATATGGCTATGAAATTAGAGGAGCAGAGGGGTAACGAAGGTACCAGGGCTCACCTAGGTCCGGCTGCAACGATTGGTTGGTGCAGCGAAGCTACAAAGGAGGTTGGTCACGTGTAGGGTGGATTTGAGAGGGCGCGATCACGATGCCAGTGTTGTTCCGGCGAACCACTAGAGCTCTGGCGAAGATAGGAGCTCGAGGCGACATTGGCAGCGGCCTTGCTGCACCGGAGGTGGCGCACGGCGGCTCGCTCCACGTGACGCAGCTTCAACATAGGAGGCGCTACGAATCAGCTGTCGATGCGGCAGCCTGCGTGCGCTTGCACAGGGAGGATCGGGCGATGGCGCAGCAAGGAGGGGTGCCAGTGCACATGGTTAGGGCGAGACACAACACGATGGCATGGAGCTCTGTGGTGGAGCGACACTAGGCGTTGGTGGGCATGACCACTACGACGAGTGGCACGCGGACCGCTGGATAGCGCCACCGGCTGCTGCTCCAACGTGGCCACGGAGGCATGCACGCACGAGGGGAACATGGCAACGATGGGCTCAATGGCTGGGAGACTACAGAGGAGGCGCTCGGTAGGGCAACGGTCTAGAGCTATGGCTGTGGCCTAGCAGCGGAGCTGCGTAGGACCGAGGCGAGGACTGCTCGGCTACTTATCAGGTAGAAGGAAAAACGGAACCAAGGTAGATAGAGGGAGGCCCTGTCCTGCCGCTTCTCTCTCCTCTCTGATCCAGCTCTCTTTTTTTTCTTTTCTTTTTCTCTATCCTCAGTCCTCTCTGAGGCTCTGATCCTTCTCACTACTTGCATGTGCGTGTTGTCCGCTTGCGTACACACTGCCTCAGAGGCATTCGAGGCAAAGAGAAGCAAAAGCACGTCAACTTGCAGTTGGATGGAAAGAAAAACAAACAAGGCAGACACGGCGACAAATGCATTCATGATGCCATAGAGCCGACACGATGGGACAACGGAGGCAATGCAGAGCAGGAAGCAAACGCACCTGGCCTACTGTGCTCATCCATGACAGCAGCAATAACCGACAGAGGCAGACAAGCGGAGAAAAGAAAGCGCAAGCAAGAGAGGAGCAGTCGGTCAATTGTATAGTGTTGTACAGAGAGGACAGACACAGACAAGAACATTTACCGCTGCACTAGCGCCACTGTTGCACGTTCTTTGATTTAGAGCCATTGTCGTAACGTGTATATATATACATGCACACACACACACACACACACACACACACACACACACACACACACACACACACACACACACACATATATATATATATATATATATATATATATATATATATATATATATATATATATATATATATATATATATATATATATATATATATATATATATATATAACGATTTACCACTTTAGTCAATCTGCAACGTCTAGCCATAGGAAAATTTTAGCAAGCTCGAATTTAAATTTGATTCAAAAGCTATATATATATGTATATCATTCTATTTATTAATAGATTTTATTTTATTTATAAAAGTTGCTTTTCATACTTAATCTAATAGAATGAACCGTTTGCTATCGATTGGCTAGAATTGTCGTTCAACATTCCTAAATATTTCTACGCACTGCGTAATTTAACTTGAGCGCTTAATTCGAGTCCGCGAAACTAAGTCACACAAGATTCGCTTATCACTTCACGTATGTTTTAAATCAAAAATTTGAGAAACTCGTTTCGAAAGTTTTACTTAGGCCTAAATCGTGGCGCTAAATAAGATCGTAACACCGGGGTGTTACATCCAGCGTCCGATCAATATGACCGAAGCATCTGGTCCCCCCGTGTTGTGCCTAGTGAAAGGGTACAATGGCTCTATTTCGTGGGGAGCTTCTATTTAAGCCCCATAGCCAGCTCAAGCTCATTCTCTTTGCCATTTACATTGACATAGCAACCTTATGAGCTTAGCCAAAGCCCTCCCACTCATCTCTATCATTGATTTGTCATCTTTATGAGATTGGGAGAGAATCCAAGTGCATTGCTTGAGTGATTGCATCTAGAGGCACTTGGTGTTCGTGTTTCGCTGCAGGATTCGCTTGTTACTCTTTGTGGTTGCCGCCACCTAGATGGCTTGGAGCAGCGAGGATCGTCGAGCGGAGGGTGGTGATTGTCTTTGGCTCCGATCGTGGTGATTGTGAGGGGTTCTTGACCTTTCCTCGGCAGAGAGCCAAAAGATACTTTAGTTAATTACTTGTCGCTTATGTGATCCTTATCTTGTGTTGGTTGTGCGGCATCCTATTGAGGGTTTGACGTGCGATACCAATTAGCGTGTGAACCTCCAAGTGAGTGGATCGCCACAATGAGGACTAGCTTGCCGATAAGCAAGTGAACCTTGGTAAAAAATCATTGTGTCATCATTTGATTCTGAGGTGATTGGTCTTCATTGGTATTCATTCTTGTGATTGATTGGTCCACTTCTTGACTCGGCGGTATAACCATCTTGCTTACTCTCTTTATATTACCGCAAACTAGTTATCAAGCTCTTTAGTGTAGCTAGTTGTGAGATTTTGTTAGTTTGGTTAGTGTGGCTCTTTAGCTAGCTTTTGAGAGCATACTAACTTAGTGTAGTGACATAGCTATTGTGTGGATAGAAACTACATAAACTAGAATTGTGGTAGGTGGCTTGCATTTTTAGTAGGCTAGCGCAACACTCGCTTCGCCTCATAATTGTCTAACCGGTTTGTTAAGTGTTGTTGTAGAATTTTTAATAGGCTATTTGAAAGCATCTAGGCCCCTAGTTGGGTTTCGGTGATTAATGACAATACAAGATTACTATGACTAACGTGTGTTTTGCAGAGGCAATTAAGTTAGGTCATGGTAATGGAGATCGATTGGGCAATCGAGGTGGTCAGCCCCTACGATGGAAATCATTTCGGTTTTCAAAGGATGGATGACAAGGTTAAGGATGACTAGTTCTAAGTGTCGATTGGAGTTGGAGTGACACTTAGAGTAGTTTAGAACTTTGTTTTTCCTTTGGCCATACTATTAAGGGGGGTATGGACGGGTAGCTTGACCTAGATGAGTCTAATGAGTTAGGTGTGGTGCACACTTGTTTAAACTAGCTCTAGGTAGCTCCTACGAATGCCTAAGATCCTTTGGAGCAAACTTCATTCACATATGTTTGAGAGTTGAAAGTGAATTGAGGGTCAAATGCTGACCGGACGCTGGCTCCGGTGCGACCGGACACTGGCCATAGGGTCCGGTCAGTTCATTTGATCAAGCAGTCTGCGTGCGGTGCGACCGAACACTGGAGAGGTCAAGTGACCGAACGCTAAGAGGCAGCGTCTGATCGACTCCAGTAAGGTTCTAGAGAAGGGAATCTGCGACCGGACGCGTCCGGTCAGTGCTGACCGGACCCTGGGAGTTCAGCGTCCGGTCGAGTACAGTAAGGTTCTAGTAAGGGTTTAATGTGACCAGACGCGTTCGGTCAGTGGTGACCGGACCCTGCCAGCGTCCGGTCAACACATTATCACTGGAATGCGGGTTGAACTGACCAGAGCATCTCGCACCACCGCAACCATGCCTCATCCCGCATTGTGCCGAGCACCGCAGCCGCGTGCCTCTTGCCTCCCGTGATCATGCACCTAGCTCCGCCAGCCAGCGAGCAGCTCCACCGCGCTGATCTGCCGTGCCCTAGCCCTACCTCCTCATTGGTAAGACTGAACCTTGGCTTTCAATTTGCCTTGCTTGTGACCTAGATCCATTGCAAATCACTGATTTCAAATAATCCAAGGCCGCCGGTTCATCGAAGCTCTTCATAACCCTAACCCCAACTAGTTCCGAGGTTTCCCCCACGTGACATGTCTCTTCTTCTCTCGGATCACCAGTTCGTCAGGTAGAAAGCCTGTCGTCTCAATTTCGTACCTACATTGCTTGCTTCCTAGGGTTTTTGCATCTATTAGATATATTGTATTTATTTGTATATCCATCTATTCCATTGTGCAGCGAGTCGGTACCGTTGAGATTCTTGTGGCAGTTGTCAGTTAACTCGGAGCCAAGCTCACGAGTATGGATCGAGGCCAAGCCTTGGGAGTGTCAGTTTCATAGTTGATCTTTATCAGTGGCAATTCATCTTCTTGTCAGATCAGATGGCTCGCACGAAGAATGTTGGGGGTGGTCCAGGAGATGATGATCGGAGGCCCCCGCCTCACCAGCCTATAGGACCAAAAGGCAAGGCGACGAAGCAGGTCACATCTAAGAAGCAAAAGTACCCTAACGTAGAGGCAGCGAGAGAAGCTGTAGTCGCTAAGGCCACAGAGCGTGCCGAGAGAGGAGGTGCCCACAGTGGAGTTGTCATAGTGGATCATCTGGCACCAGATGCGTAGGGCAAACTTAGGGAGATTGAGTGACTTCATGGTAGTCCACCTGGGACTATCATAATGGTAGGACGTCGTTTGGCTATTGAGGAGCCTTAGCGTCAGGGGGAGTCTTAGCAGGAGCCACAATAGTAGCCCCCACCAGCAGAGCCTCAGCCAGCTCAGGAGACTCAGGAGGGCCAGTAGGCCGAGGAGACCGAGCCAGCCCCCTAGCTACGCTGCTCTGGTCATACCAGTGCTACAGTTCCACTAAGGCTAGCTACACAGCGCAGGGGTTTACGCCCGCCGCCTAGACCATAGGGTCCGCCTCCAATGGTATATCTTGACTTGAGGGCCACCATAGCCAGATAGGTTCGCCAGCTGAGGTTTGTTGAGTTTGACGTGTGGTTCCCTCCGAGGAGGGATGAGAGAGCAGCAGAGGGTTTCTACATGCCACTACAGGAGGATTTCTATAATGCTTATCTCAACAGTGGAGCAGTGTTTAGATCTCAGAGAGTCTGCAGTATAGAATCTATTATGGCGGCAGCCGGAGAGCATATCCGCCCCTACTTGTTATATTTGCTAGGGCTAACAGATCTGATTGGCCAGAAAGGAGTGTATGTACCATCTTGGGTTCAGCAGTTCTACGCATCGCTCTACGTTGACCCGCATCATAACTTCATACACTTTGCATTCAACGGCAGAGATTACACGGTAATGAGTTTCAGGGCCCGAGAGATACTGAGGCTATAGGATCAGCCTGTCAGATTACATGAGGTATGTTATGGACAGTAGGAGCCTCCTAGGCGTCCTCATGGAGGTTTAGTGCCCCCTACCGATCTTGTGCGACATTGCTTCAAGGAGCCCTTTGGTGAGGGGTCGAGGAGGAACCCCAGTGACCTTACTCCTACAGCTTGTGTGCTAGAGGCTATCATCAGGAGGACACTACTTCCTAGGTTGGGATACAAAGAGGGTCTGACTCGCTTACAGCTCTGGCTCCTCAACGCTCTAATGCAGCAGACCATGTTTGACATTTGGGACCTCCTTCTATCAGAGATGGAGGATACTATAGCTGAGGGCTTCAAGGGGCACAGACAGCTTCCATATGCACATTAGATTACATTCCTAATGCTCCAGTCTGTGTAGGTTAGGACCCCAGAGATGATTGTTGAGTTTAGAGGTGCCACCACAGAGTTTCCGGCTTATAACATGGCATAGAGGATCAGGCACAGCACACCATAGGCACCTACTCAGCCTAGTTGTCATCTAGATGTTCTAGAGTCAGTAGCTTAGCAGAACGAGATCATCAAAGGCATAGCTGCTACTAAGGAGGAGTAGCTTGAGGCACAGTAGGAGATGACTGAGTCCAGTGACAGTTCGGATGATGACTATCAGCCGATTCCTTAGATGCCTCCATGCAGACATGATGTAGAGGCTGATATTTCTAGCTCAGCTCCACCTGCACCGCAGACAAACCCTGCTCTGATTGCTATTCTTCAGCAGATGTAGCAGGATCAGGCACGACAGGCTCAGGAGACCGCTGCCAACTTCACATAGTTTCAGGCTCATCAGGACGAGTTCTAGCGGCGGCAGCAGATCCTCCAGCAGCAGCAGCAGCAAATGCATCAGTAGCAGTTACTCATGCAGCAGCAGCTTATGGGATTTATGCAGCATGTAGTAACAACACTTGGGGCCCCATAGCCATAGCCTTCGCCCCAACTTGCTTAGCCTGCCACCACTATGATGACTCTAGCAGTATAGCCTAGTGGGCTTTAGAGTCAGGGACAGCCTCTAGCTCTATTTGCTTCACCCACAGTTTAGGTATCCTAGTGGTTGTCCTTACCAGTGGTTGCCCTGCAGTTCACACCATATCATACGGGCTTCTCACCGGATCAGTCTTCCTCGCTATTTGTGCCTGACACGTCAGTCTTTAGGAGTCTTGGAGCATCCTTCAGTGAGTTGACCGGCATGCCTACACTGCCTCATATGCATACAACCAGTCCTTCTACAGCAGCCCCTGTCACCGTGACATTTAGAGGAGCTAGTTATCTAGTATTAGTTTATTATATACATTTGGAGTTTTATTTGTATGATACACTATTACTATTATGCATTCGTGTATTACTTTCATGCATATTATTATATCTATGTGATAGTGATATCTATGTGATTGTGATATATGACATGTATGCTCTCTACTTTACATTTTTTATATGTCATATCACTTGTGTTATGCTCATTTGTCTTTGCTTCCGCGTTTATACTCCGATGCAAATGAGCTTTATTATTTGTACTTATGCTTATTTCATATCCTTTGAGTACATTGTATTAGCTTGGGTCATATAAGCTTGACTAACACTTTTGTTCTTATCGACAAAAGCTTATATGAACCAAGCCCGTCAAAAACCTCACACTTTCACATACTCGAGGTGGTATTGTCATCAATCACCAAAAAGGAGAAGATTGAAAGCATCTAGGCCCCTAGTTGGGTTTCGGTGATTAATGACAATACAAGATTACTATGACTAACGTGTGTTTTACAGAGGCAATTAAGTTAGGTCATGGTAATGGAGATCGATTGGGCAATCGAGTTGGTCATGCCCCTACGATGGAAATCGTTTCGGTTTTCAAAGGATGGATGACAAGGTTAAGGATGACTAGTTCTAAGTGTCGATTAGAGTTGGAGTGACACTTAGAGTAGTTTAGGACTTTGTTTTTCCTTTGGCCGTACTATTAATGGGGGTATGGACGGGTAGCTTGACCTAGATAAGTCTAGTGAGTTAGGTGTGGTGCACACTTGTTTAAACTAGCTCTAGGTAGCTCCTACGAATGCCTAAGATTCTTTGGAGCAAACTTCATTCACATATGTTCGAGAGTTGGAAGTGAATTGAGGGTCAAATACTGATCGGACGCTGACTCCGGTGCGACCGGACGCTAGCCGCAGGGTCCGGTCAGTTTATTTGATCAAGCAGTCTACGTTCGGTGCGACCGGACACTGGAGAGGTCAAGTGACCGGACGCTAAGAGGCAGCATCCGGTCAACTCTAGTAAGGTTCTAGAGAAGGGAATCTACGATCGGACACGTCCGATCAGTGCTGACCGGACCCTAGAGGTTCAGTATCCGGTCGAGTACAGTAAGGTTCCAGTAAGGGTTTAATGCGACCGGACACGTCCGATTAGTGGTGACCGGACCCTGCCAGCGTCCGGTCAACACATTATCATTGGAATGCGGGTTGAACTGACCAGAGCGTCCGGTCACCCCGTAGAAGCTCATAACGGTTTGTTTTTCAGGCTACCTTATAAATAGAAGCTCCACTCATGTGTGGAGTTACTTTTGCTCATTCCAACAGCCGAGAAACACGTTTGTGAGTGCCAAAAAGAGCAAAGTCCTAGTGAGGTGATTGAGATTTGAGAATCCAAGAGAGTAGCCTCATTAGTGAATCAAGAGTAGCCAAGTGTGCATCTATCTTCTTATTAGGCTTCGAGTGGTCAAGTGAGAGTTTGTGCTTGTTACTCTTAGTGATCGCCATCACCTAGATGGCTTGGTGGTGATTGGGAACTTGGTGATCACCCGGTGGAGCTTGTGGGTGACCTAACTCAAGTTGTGAGCGGCTTTGGGTGATTCGCCGCGACGGAGTATCGAAGAATCAACCCATAGAGAGCACTTGATCCTTGCACGGATCAAGGGGGAGCTACACCCTTGCGCGGGTGCTCCAACGAGGACTAGTGGGGAGTGGCGACTCTCTGATACCTCAACAAAACATCACCGCGTTCCTCTCTCTCTATTTACTTTGAGCATTTACTTTGAGCAATTCAATACTTGTCTTTACATTCATAGAATTGCCATGCTAGAGTAAGTTTGGAACATAGGTTGCAAGTTCTTTGTACGTTAGAGTAATAGAAACACTTTTCTAGGCACAAGGGGTTAATTGGGCTAACCGTAGGGTTTGATTATTGCAAAAAAATTTAGAATTAGCCCAATTCACCCCCCCTCTTGGGCATCTTGATCCTTTCACTATTCACCCCCCTCTAGACATTAGGACCTTTCAACCTTACCCTCCCAAGAAATACTGTGACGCTTACCACAATTAACAAAAAAAATGTCATCATCATACAAATTGTTGCATACCAATTTGGCGTCAAAGGTTTCGATGAGGGGGATAGAAGTCTCATTGATTTTTAAGAAATCTAGACTTTGCAGACTCAGAGTCTTGCTGCTGATTGATGTCTTCACCACCGATTGGAATTCCTAAGAAAAGGTGAACTAATTCTCGAGAAAAAGAGATTATTTTGCCTCCAACAACTATATCACCGTAGTTCACATCGACTTGATCAGCAAGCCATTGCACAAAGAATCTAGGAACTAAACATCCATCATACTCAAGCAATATCCCAAATCCATGATCTCTGATATTTTTTACGGTCATCCAATTTTCATATTATGTCTCCAAAATACCTATTATTTCACTTGCTTCCTGCTGTACCTGATGTACTGTTACCAACAATTGATTTTCTCTTTGCCAACGGCTTTAACATTTCTAATATTCTGGAGGCGATGAAAAAAGGTTTCTAGTTATGAAACTAATCATGAATTAACTAAACATGGTGTCAAAAAGCACATGCTACTGAATTTACCTTTGCAGTACGCTTCTGAACTCTAAATCGTTGTGATTTCCCTTTTTTCTCAAAAGACTTAGCAAACTGCAAAAAAAAATCAAATAGTTATAAAAAACTGATACACATAACTATGCACAAGTAATAGAGAATAGTCCATGCATGTTGCTGCTGCTGATTAGTTACTTAGTTCTAAAAAACATAGTGGCATGGACGGATTTGAGTAACTTAACAGCCGGATAAATGTTAAGTTAAGCAGATGCACAAGTCACAGAGAAAGTGAGACAAACCTGTATTTCTTAGCATAATAACTGCAGTAATAGTACTATTAATTATTCAGAAGTTCAGACACTGAATTTCATATCCTATATAATCTATGAACCATGGATGATGGATTAGAGATCATTATATATTAATTGAGCACAGAAGATTTGTATATTTTCACCAACATGTAGCCATGCCTAACTAAATACCGGAGTATGGTTTAGAGATCATTATATATTAATTGACCATAGAAGGTTTGATCAAAAGTAAAAAAATCCTAGACAAGAATAACTATGGCAGAGTGAAGGTAATAGTACAAAGAGATACTAAAACATGCATAGTTTAGTCAAACAAGTTTCAAAACATACTCCAGAAATTCTCCTTTCAGATGCTTGAAAACCTTCACAACAACAGCAGGATTAATATCATCATCTAAGGAATTTACATCCTAAAAAGACAACAAGATATGTCATATTATAATACACAGGTGCATAAACAAACAAAATCAAGTAAACTTACTACCTCACCAATATTCAATGAACCAGAGTCCTTGTCGAGTTCATATCAAACTCATTATCACTCTCACCATTTTCAGATTCAGCATCAGAATGCAACTCATCAACATCCATAGCTACAATAAAAAATAATAAAGTTTAATCAACTAGTGTTTTCTAAAAAATATGAATATCTATCACTCAAAAAAGAGTATACAATCAAATAGGCACTTCGAAGACATGGCAGCGAGAAAAGATTCAAAGTGATACTTGAAAACCTAAAGTCTAAACCGTGTAGCTGATCTAAATACCTCATGGTCAAGATGCAGCTTCTATATCCTACCACTATTGCTACATGAGATGTTCTCCAATACGCTATTTACTGAATATAAAATAGAGAAGAACATAATTGTTCCAAGCAAGTCACTTATCTACAGAAAAATCAGAGCTAATAACACACCCTCTTAAAAGGCCACACTAGCAAACTCGATAAAATGTTCAGTCAAGCAGAGTGAAGAGGACAACAAAGAGGCTGTCAAACTAGACTGAGGCACTGAAACAACATGCTGCTAGCTGCTGTTATAAGAACTAATCCTAGATAGAAGAATTTACCGAAGCAACACATACATAGGATAACTGAAGACAACAAGTTACTGGAATTAAATCAACCGAAACAAAACAACTAATAACAGCTAATGCTATTGGCCATCACAGGGAACTATGGAAAATGCTAGTAAAACACAAAGCAGTATGCAGTTAAGTGGATGCATAAGTTGTGCATGAATATTCAGTTAGGTGTCTACCAATGAAGCCTATAGTCTGGCAACTGAAAGTATTTACAATAGGGATTAACAGGCAAGCAATTGGGATTTATAGTCAACCAAACCAATCTGTCATACCAAAAATAGCAAGCAGATGCAGTCTGCTGCTGCTGCATCTAATTAGGTTGGAGTTGCATAAAAGGAGAAGAGTTCAAACCAATCAGTAATTGGTGGATGCAACAAACAGATAACAGGTTCCTATTCCATGTTAAGCATTGCCGTTGTTTCAGACACCCCGAAGCACAAGGTGCGACTAATGGAGCACGACCTGTCGGTGGCGGAGCAGGTATAGGAGGCCGTCGCCTGTCTCCTGGCACGGCTGCAAGCCATGCTAGCCACCGACGCGCCGTCGTTGGCAGCAAGCAAAGACAGATCCACGGCGACATCAATCCACAAAAAGACAGATCAACAGCGAGGCAGCAAGCAAAGCAGCAAATCCAATGCAAATCCGACCTCATCCACACCTACCCCTGTCCGAAACCGCCACGCTAGCTCCGAACGCAGCAGTAGCGTCGCCGGTCTCAACATCGCTCGCACTAGCACTCCCTCGCTCGTCGTCTCCGGCGGGCATGAAGAAGAGGCAGCACCGGCGGCCCGCGCAGGCGTCGCCAACGCGGATGAGGGTGCCGCGTCGTCGTCGTCGGTGCTGGTCCTCCCATCTCCTACCCCATCGATCCCCGTCGTCCGCTTACATTCCAAAATCTAGCATCCCAAACTCATTCCCTCTGTCCTCAACATAGTACAGATCCACGAAATCTACTCCACCATTACGAAACAGGATCGAGTACACACCTTCGGCAACACTCCGTGACGGGGAAGCACGGGTTCGTCGGAGCAATCGCCGCAACGCCGATGAAATCGCCTTGGGCGCGCCATGCGGGCAGAGTGTTGCGGGGAAGAAGACGACGAGCATCGGGGAAATGAAACGCTAGGAAACCGAGAGACACGACTCTCAATTTAAAACAGTAACACTCTGAGTGGGCCTTTCATGACAGCCACAGAAACGTTGGTGACAACGATGCACGCACACGATGCTCATCCAACGCCAAAAAAAAAAAATAGTGTGCCAACATCAACAAAACATACGCGTGTAGTATAGCAATTGTGTTAATTTAATCTACCAAAGAACCCTAACTGCCAATGTCATGGTCTACGCCGAGAGGCGCAGACGCGACTGATCGCGTGACTGGAGACGGACGCACCCGTCCACCGCCCCACCGCTCAGCGGTGCGGGGAGCCGCGCATAGTCCCGTCCCACCTGTCACAGTCACGCGCCGTTACAACCTGTCGGTGCGCGGAGCGGAGAAGGGGCTCTCCCCCTACTTCCCACCCGAAAACGAAACCACAGCTCGCTGCGCCACTCCCTAATTAAGGCCCCACTAATGCCACCTCCGCTCTGCCAACCTTCACATCATACGCTCACCTACACGTGGGACCCGACTACGGAGGTCCCACGCGTCACGGGGGTCTGGGTTGTTTACGAGGAGTGGCTGATCCCCGCCGCAGGAGGTGTCAGTGCTGTCAGCAGCTTTAATACGAACCCGGCCTCAGTCCCGATGGAGAAGAAACGAAACAGAACGGCCAGTGGAAGCCGCCGTGCCGAGGCGGACGGACACGGTCGGAGTGAGGCCACCCGCACCAACTCCACCGCGGAGGAATGCGGCGACGACCAGCGCTGCCGCCGCTGTAACGGTAGCTAGTTAGCCGCTCGGCTCGGAGGGAGGAGGCTAATGGGGGTGTGGAGGGAGGGCGCGGGGTGGTGCTTCTGCTCCGGCGGGGGCGGCGACGACGGGGGCCGGTCGGTGCGGGTCAAGGCGGCGATCTTCTCCGCCAGGGCCTCCGCGCTGGCGGCGGTCCGTGCGCAGGGGCATCACGGCAGCGGGCTCCTGATCCACCGGAACCTGCTGCTCACCACGCACGGCAACCTGCCCTCCGCGGCCGCCGCCGAGGACGCCGACGCGCTGCTCGGGCACGGCCGCCTCGTCGCGCGGCTCGAACCGCACAGGTAACTTAACAACACCAATGCTCATTCCTGCTCCCGTCCGGATCACGGCGCTCTTTTTTCCCCTGTTCCTGCTTGCGCGTTCGTGGGAGCGTGGGGGGCTCTGGCTATGGGGTTTTTACAGTGATTAGCCTGAGATCTGCCTGCGGCCGAGCAGGCATGACCGGTCGCTGCCGAGCGGGGCCCCACGCGGTGGCATTCCGCATTCGTCGGATTTGTCGGTGGTGGTGGGCGAGCTGTTGCTGGGGCTCATGATGTGCCGTAATGTCGCTGATTAGGAAAGGGAATGGCTTCTCAATTGTGGGGTGTCTGTTGGGTAGTTAGCAGTAGCAATAGTTGATGCAATGATGGTGGCATGAGTTACAATACAACCCAAGCGGGTGCTCACAAGCTGGGCACTGTAAATGGTGCCTTTTGGTTGTGTGAATCGGCGTTGGTAGTTTGGAGAAGGTTGCGTACATCTTTCTTGTTTTTTTCCTGAATGCAGTACTGGTCTAAAGTTTTTTCCCCTTGCAAAGGCTTTTATGAGTTATGACACCCACAGGCAATAAGTGGTTCATGATGAAAAAAGTAGTTCAAAGTGCCCTGATTTTCCCATTTTATGTCATCTCAGATGAACTTTGCTGCTCAGTCAGAAAATTATCTGAAAAGTAGTAGCACATTATGATTGCTATTTATATTATACTATTATTGTTTTTGTTTTTTACTTCGATGAATTCTTCAGCCTTCTTGATATTTGTTGATTCTGAGTCCAGTGTTATGGTCTCTCTGAAATGATTGTTTTATGTGCAGATTTTTCATCACCAGCTCGATTCTTGATCTTACAATAGTTGGTCTTGATTATACAGAGGGTGACTCGACCCAACAGGGTCAGCAACCTCACTATTTGAAAACAAGCTGCAAACCAAGCCTAGATCATGGAAGTGCTGTGTACCTGCTCGGACATACAGGGAAAAAAGAACTGGTGATTGGTGAGGGGAAGGTAGTTATTGGCACAGACAACCTCATAAAATTCTCAGCCGATGGGGTAACATGGTGCCCTGGGTCTGCTGGTTTTGATGCCCAAGGGAACCTAGCTTTCATGATCTGTGACCCAATGAAGCTGGCCTCTTCTCCCACTGCAAGATCGTCCTCGGCATCCTCATCCTCATCACATTCATGCAAGAAGGATCACCCAATGCAATTTGGGATTCCCATATCTGTAGTTTGCGATTGGTTGTATCAATACTGGCAGGGCAGCTTGGACGAGGTTAGCAAGCCAAAGTTACCCCTTGTTCGGCTGATGTCCAGCAGCACTTCGTCCACTCGTCGTCATGTGTTCAAGCCTGACGATGATAATGATGATGCATCCGTTTGTTCAAAGCCTAAACATCAGCAGGCATCAGGAAGCACAGCCACTGCAAGGATTTCACATGAAGCAAATCCTATAGTTGATCTGCGCACAAGCAGTGAGCAGGGTATTGCGACTCCAGAAATATATGAATCACCAAGGCGAAGTTCTTGTCAGGATCAGAAGAACGCTGCTGCACCAATTCAACTCTTGGACATCAACTTCCCACCCAGGGTTCCAAAGACTATCTTTCTACCACTGCCTCTGAAGCAAATGTTTTCTGATGAGAACAATGTTGAAACGTCCAAGCCAAAAAATAGGTCGAAAGACAATGGCTTCCCATCAGGGCTGATATGGCACCGTAATAGTGAGGCTGAGTGTAGGGACCCTCCAGTAGCTCTTCGGCATATGGATTGTAGCAGCGAGGGACAGTCGAACTCGTCACCTGCTGAGATACTGGAGTATGGAGGTCAAGACCAGTACAGCAGCGAGGAGGAAACAATGTACTCAGCTGAAACTATGGAAAGCAGGAACATTCCAAGCCCCAGGGAGAAACATGTGGGGAGGAGCCAGAGTTGTGTCACCTACAGCAGGTGGATCTCTCCAAGGACCTCATCAATGCAGAATGGAACCTTGCGAAAGCAGCATACACTGATCCCTGTGCGGAAGACACACTCTCAGAACACGGCTCTGCCGCAGAGGAGTCATGACTACTTAAGCCCAACAGTCTCCTCAGCCATGAAGAAGAGGAACTCCATGGAACAGCAGCAGCCCACAAAGCCTCGAAGGAGCACTGTCCAGTCTTCTCCAAAATGGATGTTTTGATGGTTCTATCTATATCTAGTTTTGTGGTGGAAACAATAAAGAAAGCAAATGCCTACTCGGTGAAACCTACTGCTCCTATGTTTCCTACTCAAAACTTACCTGTAAGTCGATGCTCTCTTCCCTCAGTACTCTACTTCTCTCTCTGGGATCCTGTGTGCAGAATGGCATGGATAAATAAAGAGAAACAAAAAGGAAAAGAAAAGCAAAAATCATCACAAAAGGTTACAAATGAAATGTGTTGAAGGCAGCATTTGTGAGCTGCGACAAGGGCTGTTATCCAATCTACACACCAAGATAACAGCCCTTGTCACAACAACAACAACAACCAGGGGCGGATCTAGCGGTGGGGCGGGGGGGGCTCAAGCCCCCCTACCCAAACCGAATCAGTGCAAATTACTGTAGAGCCCCTATGAATTTTTAGGCAAAGTTCTATAGTATAGGGGGGGCTGAGACTTAAGATCGAGCAGCAGTGTTGTTCAGTCCCCCCTAAAATATTTCCTGGATCCGCCGCTGACAACAACAACATAGCCTTTCAGTCCCAAGCAAGTGGGGTAGGCTAAAAAGGACGTACCCAGTGTAGAGAGCTCATTGGGTACGCCCTTTTTAGCCTACCCAACTTGCTTGGGACTGAAAGGCTATATTGTTGTTGTTGAAGTTGTTGTTGTTGTGACAAGGGCTGTTATCTTGGTGTGTAGATTGGATAAGAACTGCTACAGACTCTAGTGTTCAGCTTACAATTTTCAACTAAACATTTTTAATATGTTTTTTTGGTATTTTTCTATTCATCCATAGGCATGGTGACTGTAATCATTTTGTTTGCTACTGCACTGTGGTCTTATGTACCATGTGTGCCATCCTGAATTAGACCAGGAAATAGGTTGAGAGTTGGCTACCAAGTGAGTTTTTTCTTTTTCACTTTACCACTTGAAGCAGATACTGCAACAGTGTTGGCTGCGTGTCAGACAATATAGCAATGTAAATAGCTTTATGCTGAATGATGTGGCAGAGTTCATTGTGGTCCTTTCCTGTAGTGTATGTAGTTCAGTACTTGAGGAAGGGCCAATTTGGTAATGCTCTAGCTCCTCTTATCTCAATATATAAGGCTCCAGCGATGGCTCTCTTGTGGAGCTAAAGCTGTTTTTTAGAAACGTTTGCGTCTTGAATGGCAGTTTTATTATAATTTGTGCCAAGTTTGTGATAAGCTGGGAGAAGCCACGTTTCCGTGGCTTTGCCGTCCAAAACGGCTCCGCCTACTCTGGGCTTCTTAACAAGATCAACATTTCTTGTACACGTAGCATTTCGGTCATTTTGGCGGAAATTCATCAGTGTTCTCTCCCAAATTTTTCTGGTTGAAGAAATTTGGGATTTTGTCATGATCAGGCACCTACACTGTACCATCGGTTTTGCAACGCCTCTGCTTTGAGTAGAGTAGTGACTAGTTGTCTATTGCATGATCTACAGGATTTGCGCAGCTGAAACTTTCCCTGCCAAATTCGGGGCTGAAATCCCAGTATGACGTCTCGATGTTTCAAGCGCTTTTTCTATAAAAATAAACTGGTTCCTTTAAAATTAGTGTATGATCCCTGTGAAAATTCTTGTGTCCCACTTTCCTGTTGCTTGTATCTTTGCTATAAAAAAGTAAACTGATTACTATAAAATTTATGTATTATTCCTATAAAATTTCCGCACTCCATATTTGATGCCGAAAAAACTCAGAAAATAGGAAAGAAATCTCAGCATTTGGGCGGGCCGAAGAAGGCTTTTGGCGCAAACGAGGATAACCTACTCGCGGACTTGCGGTGGATCGACAGCCTGTTCGCTTGCTCGTAAACGATCGTAAATTTTCAGCCGGGAATAGTGTTTTTCTCTCACACCAAACCAGCCAGCAGTAAATAATCCACGATCGTTTACGGCCTCCCGAACAGGCTGCGAATCAGAGGCTTCGTTCATGAACCTGAACCATGTCCCTTGTCAGTTGTCGCTTTGTAGGCAGGCAGCCTGTATCAAGAACGAAAACACATCAAGCACGAGACATCCGGAGTCAAACCTGAGCAATGAATCCAACTACGCATGCATCGACACGGTCTCCTGTCGAGTATCTGTCTCCAGGTTCTGTTGATTCCCCGTGCACATTGAAGCCTGTTCGGGAGGCCGTATCGTATCGTGTATTATTTACTACTGGCTGGTTTGGTGTGAGAGAAAAATACTGTTCTCGGCTGAAAATTTACGATCGTTTACGAGCAAGCGAACAGGCTCGAGCTCCTCCAGGGAACATAGAACGCTTAATCATTCTATGCAGGTCGAAAGTACGGGCCGTTGGGTAGGGCTCCGGCTCCTTCAAAAATAGCTCTGTATCTGGATCCTAGGCTAGAGTAGATTCTCTGGTGGAGCTGGAGCTGTTTTGAGAAACCGTTTGGCTGATATGAATGGCTAAGATAGAGACAATGTCCAAAATACCCCTGGCTGAACAGCTCCTCGTGTCTGTTATATGCTTGCAGATGAATTTATATTTCAGTGTTTTTAAAATAAAAAAATACAAATTATTGACAAGCAATAAATAATTAGTGGTTTGTTTATATTGCAAAGTCATGGCCCAACTATTACAGGCATGTTAACAAAAGTACACATATGTACACCACAATTCTTTGGTACAACCAAACACATGCTCATGTAGATCTAGATACGTAGATTGCCCTTGCAAGATCATCTCGAAATTTATCCATGTTCCTGTCACTAGATTCTGAAGTTGATGTATCACCAATATTTCTAGTAGGAACATGGTTGCTATAGCGTGAAGGTATAATGGGCATGTAATCAGGATTACGGTCGCATTTACTAAAATGTTTGTCTTGCGCATTGTTCTCACGAATGAAGCTATATAGACACATGGTTGCAGCAACAATCATCTTTTGCTTCTCTATTGGGTAACTCGGCATTTTGAGAAGGATTCTCCACTTCATTTTCCAGACACCAAATGAGCGCTCCACCACATTTCGAATACTTGAATGCAAATTGTTAAACAACTCTTGCTCACCACTTGGAGCAGGACCCCCTCCTCCATTCTGGCACATGATACCTTTGACCCTTATATGGTGCTAGGTATACAGGTCTATTTGGGTATCTGGCATCAACATGATAATATTTCCCTGAGTACAAATGTGGAAATTTGAAGATATTACGAGGTGCATGTAAAATAATTTGAAAACAGTGTGAAAAATAAGATCCATCCATGCATAGCTTTGGGAGGGTGTGGAAATTTGTCATGATCATTCTTAAGTGCATGAAATAGCACATTAGTGTCATGCATCGACCCTGGCTACCCAATAGATGCATATGTGAACCGCATGTCAAAATCAACAATAGCAAGAACATTTTGTGTCGGTTTGCCACTTCGACCAATGTATCTAATATGGTCATTCGGAGGAGGTGTTGCTGAGATGTGAGTACCATCTAGTGCTCCAATGCAATCTTTAAAATGTGGCATCATCCTATGGACATACCATGCCCACAAACTACAAGAAACATAGCAAGTGATTCTATGGAATTCATGTGAAGAGATGATTAGAGACCATATGCACTCACTAACAAGTCATGCAGCTGATAGAACAATGTTGCACTCATTCTGAACATTTTTTCGCTGGCACCTAGAGTGTTCAGCATCTCCATAGTCCATGCAAATCCAGACCGTGTGGGAGTTCTAGCTTCATTTTTGTCAACATAAGTCATGTAGTACATGGAAGCAACAAGGACGCTAGCAAATAGATTATTTTGATTGGAACGCAACAATACTATAGCTTTTGAAATCCACTCATAATCATCAGAACCACTGTCATCCATGTCAGAACCAGAAGAACCAGATCTGTACATACAAATAAAAAGGACACTAATGAATATAAGCCGAAACATGCACAAATAAAACATGGTCTTATTACTCAAATCATTACAATTGTACGAAACAAATAAAACATCGTAATTTAGTCTAAAATCTAAATAGAAGGATACATGGTCATGCAACATAAATGGAACGCTATGCTCTACTTGGGTACATCATTTCTAGTCATCCACTCATGTTTCCTCCTCAACCAATCAAACCTATCCTCGTGAGTCCGCAAAGTCATGAACATCTCTCTCTCTCTGCCTTCTTGGTAAAAAGTACGGTAGCAATGAAATGCTCATATGTTCTTGGAGCAGCACCACACTCAACTAAGGCCATGACATCCTGTATGGAACATCCAGGTTGTTCCTCCCTCCTTACAATAGACTCACACGAAACAGTTGTCCTCTCATTCATCTCAACAATTTTACCCATCTGTTCTTGGAACCAATGACCTGTCTTAGGTTTCTTTCCTTTGTTGGTAACTGTCCCTTCGCTTCTCTTTCCTGGCGCACTAGTTAGTGTCACCGTCTCTGGTTCATTGTCATCATCGATGTTGTCTTCACCTTCTTCATCAACATTGATGAGCAAATTGTCACATGACAGGCTCGCTTGGGAAGGTGGTACACCACTAGAGGCACACCATGCATCATCACCAGTGTTACGAAGATCATCAAACCTAATTTACAACTTGTCTTCATTTTGGAGGCCTCTGTGCCTGAACCGCATGCATCCTTGATTTCCTAAATTCCAAAAAGAAAATAATTATTAGGTGAATTCCAAAAACAAAAAATTGCAACCCTAGTGATGATGCTTACTTTTGATGTCTGCTTCCACCAACTCTCTGGCATGTCAATATTCTTTCTCCCTGCATCCAATGCCTGTCTGCTTGTTGGTAAGCTTCTTCCAAACAACATATTCACCTTTCAATTTATCCCATTTATTCTTGAATTGCCTTCTACTGTACTCAAGCCTAGTCCGTTCTTTGAACCTTTGAATTACATTCTTATAACCGGTCTTACTCAAATGAGTGTTCGCATGGTTCCCTTTCTGAACTTCATCGACAAAAATGTCACATAATATACTAGTATTCTCATCATCCCAAACGGCCTCGCTGTTGTGTGCAAATTCATGTTCATAAGATGGTGGCAAGCTACGTATAACAAGCAAATCTCAAAGTTCCAGAATATGACTACTACTAAACATGCATAAATGATTTCTACAAAAGGAATACGATTACTACTATATGATGCAAGTGTATACCTTGAATCAGTGAGATCAACTGTGTCAGATGCAGGGGCAGCGGGAATTGGCGGCCTCTGCGCGCGGCTACTTATAGCACCTCGTCGCCGAGCAGAGGCACCACAACCCTGAGCAAATGATGAGCCGCCAATCTCCCCACGAACACCCCCAGGATCTTCAGTTGTCCTCCAATCCGACCCAAAAGTTGTGGCACCTGATGCATAAAAATCCGGCCAATCCCAGCTCCCATTGCCACGAACACCGGTCGACGCACCTGCACACGAAGGATGCAGGCTGGCTTGCTCACCACCGCTTGGGGTCGCGTCGCTGCCTGTGGGTGCGCCAGGTCACATGCCACCTCCTGCGGATGCGCCCGGCCACGGGCCGCCTCCTGCGGGCGTGCCTGGCCACGGGCCGCCTCCTGCGCCCGCGCTCGCCCAGGCGCTGCCAACCGGGGGCGCTCCCAGCCATGGGCCTGCGCCCACCCACGCGCCGCCAACGGGGGGCAGTCCCGGCCATGCGCCGCCGCCCAGCCACGCACCACCTCATGGGGCCACGCCCGGCCAAGGGGTGCCGCCCCAGGCCGTGCCCGGCGGCCAGCCGATGGGGCCGGTGCCCACGGCGTCGCCTGCAGCTCCCGCGAGGAGGGCGCGGAAGCCTCCCGCCGTCGCTCCTTCCGAGCCCGCGACACCCATGGATCCATCTTCAGCGCCGCCGGATCTATCAGTCTCCAGAACCCCCTCGCCATCTTGCCTCTCGGGCTGCCATGCATCCATGGAGGGAGGACAGAGCTTCTTCTCTCCACACCGTGTGGCTTCAGCCTGCAAACGAGCAGATGAGGTTGGTTCTTGGTTGAGGAGACGATGACAGATGCTGTAATTTGTTGTGAACTTTAGGGGCGCAAAGATACCGTGGCTGCTGGGTTTGACACAACAGCCGGTGGAAGCTCGATTTTTTTTGCTCCAGTGGACCGCAGCGGCATGTGAGAGCGCATAATCCGGGAATCTTCCACGGGAGCTGCGTGCTTAAGACCCTTTGGTTGGTGGAGCCATAAAATGACTTCAGAAGCCTTACAAGGAGCGGTACCAAACGGGACCTAGGTCGAAAGACTGGACGTCGACTATGCAGCACAAGATATGGATCGATGCGCAGATTCACCTGGATGTTGTCGTCTGCCCAAGGAGCATCCTGGGGTGCAATTATTCGAATGTCGTCTGCCCAAGGAGCGGGCTTCTGTTCGTCATGTTGCCCAACAGGCTGCAGCTACGCATCGACTTGGACAGCGGTGCATGTCAGCCTGTCCAGAGCATGGGGAAGAGAAGCCGATACTGCTGTTACCCGTACGAGATCGATTGGTCAACTTACATATCAAAGATGAAGAACTTCTAGTTCTAGGTATCATAAATCGATGGAGCCTAGTTTGTTTACTCTTTAAGTTTTGTGCTACTTTGAGTATCTGTAAAGGGAACCGTAGCGAAATATTGCAAGAAATATCGGAGAGGTCTTCGTGTTTGTTTTACTAAAGAGCTTTGCTTGATGATCTCTTTCAGTTGCTAAGATGAATGAGCAGGGAGAAATTAAGATTTATTAATCGCTACTGTTGGTTGCAAGTATAAGTATCATTTGTTTTTCTGAGTTTAACTGTGTGTCAACTCCTGGAGACATCTTAAAAAATTAGAGCTACTCCAAAGACTAGATTATATTTGTAAAACAATTTATGTCCAACAGTTCAACTAGAATTTTTTGTAAAACAATTCATGTCCAACAGTTCAACTATAGATCTTCAAAAATTCCTATCCTCTGTTTCTGGTTTCTCACACATCAAAGATAGATTATATTTTCTCTAATTAAATTATTCTTCAATAACGGACCTAGGCCTAGGGTACCAATTTGCCATCATGCATGATCCTGAACAGACGGCTCTCAATGAGCTACAAACAGAACCATCAGACAGTATCATGTATTCGCTAGGCAATTTGAATCAATCTAGACCATTATATGAGCAAATAAAATCCTGTTCGGCTGGCTGGTCAGCCGGCTTGTTCTGTTTTTTTTTTCAGTCGAAGCAGTATTTTTCTCTCATAATATTCCTAAAAGTATCTAGGCTCCTAGTTGGGTTTCGATGATTAATGATAATACAATATTACTATGACTAACGTGTGTTTTGCAGAGACAATTCAGTTAGGTCATGGTTATAGAGATCGATTAGGCAATCGAGGTGGTCATGCCCCTACGATGGAAATCGTTCGGTTTTTCAAAGGATGGACGACAAGGTTAAGGATGACTAGTTCTAAGTGTCGATTGGAGTTGGAGTGACACTTAGATTAGTTTAGGACTTTGTTCTTCCTTTGGCCGTACTATTAAGACGGGTAGCTTGACCTAGATGAGTCTAGTGAGTTAAGTGTGGTGCACACTTGTTAAAACTAGCACTAGGTAGCTCCACAACAGCCCTATGATCCTATGGAGCAAACTTCATTCACGTATGTTCGAGAGTTGGAAGTGAATGGGGGGTCAAATGCTGACCAGGCGTTGGCTCCGGTGCGACCGGACGCTGGTAGCAGGGTCCGGTCAGTTCATGTGACCAAGGTGATTGCGTTCGGTGCGACCGGATGCTGGAGTGGTCAAGTGACCGAACGCTGAGAGGCGGCATCCGGTCGACTCCAGTAAGGTTCCAGAAGAGTGAATCTGCGACCGGACGCGTCCGGTCAATACTGACTGGACCCTGAGGATCCAGCGTCCGGTCGAGTATAGTAAGCATCCAGTGAGGGTTTAATGCGACCGGACGCGTCCGGTCAGTGGTGATCGGACCCTGCCAGCGTCCGGTCAACACTTAAACACTGGTGTGCGGGTTGAACTGACTGGAGCGTCCGGTCACCCCGCAGAGACATATAACGGTTCATTTTTCAAGCTGCCTTATAAATAGAAGCTCCACTCGTGTGTGGAGTCACTTTTGCTCATTCCAACAGCTGAGAAACACATTTATGAGTGCCAAGAAGAGCAAGGTCCTAGTGAGGTGATTGAGATTTGAGAATCCAAGAGAGTAGCCTCATTAGTGAATCAAGAGTAGCAAAGTGTGCATCCACCATTCTCATTAGGCTTCGAGTGGTCAAGTGAGAGTTCGTGCTTGTTACTCTTGGTGATCGCTATCACCTAGACGGCTTGGTGGTGATTGGGAGCTTGGTGATCACCCAGCGGAGCTTGTGGGTGACCCAACTCAAGTTGTGAGCGGTTTTGGGTGATTCACCGCGATGGAGTGTCAAAGAATTAACCCGTAGAGAGCACTTGATCCTTGCACGGATTAAGGGGGAGCTACACCCTTGCGCGGGTGCTCCAACGAGGACTAGTGGGGAGTGACGACTCTCTGATACCTCGACAAAACATTGCCTCGTTCCTCTCTCTCTATTTACTTTGAGCATTTACTTTAAGCATTTACTTTGAGCAATTCAATACTTGTTTTTACATTCATAGAATTGCTATGCTAGAGTAAGTTTGGAACATAGGTTGCAAGTCCTTTTGTGCGTTAGATTAATAGAAACACTTTTCTAGGCACAAGGGGTTAATTGGGCTAACTGTAGGATTTAATTATTGTAAGAAAATTTAGAATTAGCCCAATTCACCCCCTCTCTTGGGTATCTTGATCCTTTCAATTAGCATCGAAGCCTCGTGGTCACGTTTTTAAGCTTAATCGCTTAGAGCAAGATGTCTCACAGGGATGGACCTCCTCCTATCTTTGAGGGAGATGACTTTCTGTATTGGAAAATCCGCATGGAGGCGTACTTAGAAGCTTTAGACGTTGGAATACTTAGAGCCGCCTCACAAGGCTTCCCAAAACCTCAGGATGCTACTAACTTACAAGGCGATGAGGTTAATTATGAAAAATGGAATGCAAAGGCTCGAAACACCATCTTTAGAGGCCTTTGCAAAGATGTGTTCAACCGCGTAAGGAACCACAAAGATGCCCATGCACTATGGTCGAACGTTTGTGCGCTCCATGAGGGAACCAAGAGTGAGCGTGAGGAACGCTATCATCTTGTGATTAAAAAGCTAAATTCATTTGAGATACTTCCCAAAGAATGTGCTAATGAGATGTATTTATGTTTGAATGTTCTTGTAGAGGAAGTCAATGGGCTTGGACTTATTCAAATGTCACCATCCGATGTTGTGAGAAAGATCTTAAGTGTCCTCCCCATTGACAAATATGGGTATATTGTGACCATGCTATACCAAGGTGATCTTTCCACCGCTACACCGACACAAATCTTGGGAAAGATCAATGCTTATGAGATGTGCATGCACATCATGCCATAAGATGGCTCATCCTCTACCAAGAAGAAAGAGAAGGACTTAGCATTCAAAGCTAGCCAAGATAAGGGCAAAGCAAGACTTAAGTATGAGAGCTCAAGTGATGAAGAAGATGAAGATAAAAATCTTGCTCTCATGGTGAAGAAGGTCGCCAAGATGCTAAAGAAGCTAAACAAGAGTGGCATCAAGTTTGATGGCAAGAAGAAGAAGTTCTTCACAAGCTCTAGGAGGAAGCCAATCTCCAAAATGGATTACTTCAATTATGGTGAACTTGGTCATCTAGCACATCAATGCACCAAGCCCAAGAAAGACAAGTTCAAGAACAAGAACAAAGGCAAGAAAGATGACTCAAGTAACGAAGATGAAGATGAGAAGAAGAAGAACAAGCCATATAAGAAGAGAGATGGCAAGAAGAGAGACTTCCACAAGAAGAAGATGAGTGGAAATGCCTATATTGTCGGTGATTGGCTCACGGACATTGATTCATCTAGTGGATCATCCGATGATGATAGTGACAATGAAAAAATGGCCACCATTGCTATTGATCTTTCATCTTCACCGCCACCATCGCCATCATCCTCTACACACCTATGCCTTATGGCTAAGGGTGAACGCAAGGTAACTAATAATGATAATAGTAGTGATGATGAGCAAGCTAGTGATGATGATAGCGATAGCGATGATGATGACTCACCTTCATATGATGATCTTGTCAAAATACTAAAAAAATACACTAAGATCAATAGAAAGAGTAGAGGTAAAAATGAAAAGCTTGATGCTAAAAATGATTCACTTTTAGCAAAATGTGATACATTGGAAAGGCTAATGTTGAGCTTAAAGAAACAAATAATGCTATATCATCCAAACTTAAGGAGCTCAAATCTTCTAAGAAAGAGCTTAAAGATAAATATGATAAACTTGCGTGGGTGCACAATGAGCTCATCACTAACCATAATAAGCTAAAAGATGAATACACTTCTCTTAAGATCAATCATGATACTCTTGTTATTGCTCAAGAATTTCTACCAAATGAGCCACATGATGCTACTAACCATGTTGTTAAGATTGATATAGCTACATCATGTGATGATTTAATTGATGAGAGCATTGAGCAAGGATCTAGTGGCAAAGGCAAGCAAGTGGTTGAGTGTAATGACTATGATGAGTATATCAAGCTCAAGAGTGAGAATGAGAAGCCCAAAGAAGAAAACAAGAAGCTCAAGGAAGAGAAGAAAGATGATGCTCTAAAGGAAGAAAATAAGAAGCTCAAGTTGGAGAAAGAGCATCTCAAGATTGGGTTGAGCAAGTTTGCTAGAGGCAAGCACCTCCAAAGTGAGCTACTCATGAACATCGTCATGAAGATGGATAGAAGTGGCATTGGATATGTGGCAAATGTAGAAAAGAAGAAGGCTCAAGTTCAACAACAACAATCAAAGCCAAAGCCAACTACATGCTTAGAAAGGATTCTAGTGGAAAGATGAAAGTCATGTTCTTAGGACCCCCTAATAAGAATAGGTCTAAGAAGATTTAGGTGGCTAAGTCACTTATTGAGAAGGTGAAGGGCCCTCAACAAGTTTGGGTTCCTAAAGCTTGAATCTCTTGTGTGTAGGTGAGCTTCAAGACTGGTGGAAGTTATTGGGTTATTGATAGTGGTTGCACTCAACATATGACCGGTGATCTTTGTATGTTTACCTCACTAGATGAAGAGGTAGATGGACAAGAGAAAATAACATTTGGAGATAACTCAAAGGGCAAGGTTAAAGGATTGGGCAAAGTGGCAATATCAAATGATCATTCTATCTCCAATGTGCTTTATGTTGCTTCATTGAGCTTCAATTTGCTATCCGTTGGACAATTGTGTGATCTTAGCTTCCAATGCTTGTTCACCGAGAAGGAGGTTATTGTATCCAAGGTAGATGATAAACAAGTGATATTCAATGGATTTAGATACAACAACTTATATCTAGTGGACTTCACATCCAAAGATGCAAATTTGAAGACTTGCCTATTCACCAAAATAACACTTGGGTGGCTATGGTATAGAAGACTTGCTCATATTGGTATGAGTTCACTCAAGAAGCTAATGAAGAATGATTTAGTGAGAGGGTTAAAGGATGTGAAGTTTGAGAAGGATAAGCTTTGTAGTACATGTCAAGGCGGCAAGCAAGTTGCAAATACCCATCCAACAAAAGCTTTCATGTCAACCACAAGAGTGCTAGAACTCCTACACATAGATTTATTTGGACCAACAACATACAAGAGTTTGGGAGGGAATCTCTATTGTCTTGTGATTGTTGATGACTATTCAAGGTATACATGGGTATTCTTCCTTCATGACAAATCCGAAGTTGCATCTTGCTTTAAGAAGTTTGTCAAGAGAGCTCAAAATGAATTTGAAGTGAAGCTCAAGAAGATAAGAAGTGACAATGGAAAAGAATTTGACAACACAAACATTGAAGCTTATTGTGATGAAGTTGGGATCAAGCATGAAGTCTCCGCAACGTATACTCCTTAACAAAATGGTGTAGTTGAGAGGAAAAACCGAACTTTGATCACTCTTGCAAGGACAATGCTAGACGAGTACAACACCCCCGAAGCTCTATGGGTGGAAGCAATCAACACTGCATGTTATGCATCAAACCGCCTATTCTTTCAAAAATTCCTTGGCAAGACACCTTATGAGTTGCTCAATGGGAAGAAGCTGGACGTCTCCTTCTTTAGGGTGTTTGGTTACAAATGCTACATCTACAAGAAGCGGCAACACCTAGGGAAGTTCCAAAGACATTGTGATATTGGTTTTCTAGTTGGTTACTCATCAAAGTCCAAAGCATATAGAGTATTTAATCATGCCACCGGCTTGGTTGAAGAAACATATGATGTAGAATTTGATGAATCTAACGGCTTCCAAGGAGCACATGAGAATCTTGATGATGTAGGTGATGAACCATTGAGGGAGGCTATGAAGAATATTCTTGCGGGAGACATTAAGCCAAAAGATGAAGAAGATGATGTATAAGTCATTGATCAACCTTCTTCATCAAGTGTGCCACAAGATGGTGAAAAAAATGGGAGAGTAGAAAATGAAGATACTCATATCTCCCATGAGCAAATGGTGGTACAAGCACAAGATGTTGATGCTCCACATCCACCTCCTCAAGTGGTCAATAGAAGAAATACACCTCTCCTACAAGATCAGCCACAAGATCTCATCATAGGGAGTCCATCAAAGGGTGTAATGACTCGATCTCAAAAACTTGCTTTATTTATTGCTCATCACTCTTTTGTCTCTTGCTATGAGCCTACCAAGGTAGAAGAAGCTCTTAAAGATCCAGATTGGATCAATGCCATGCATGAAGAGTTGAACAACTTCACTCGCAATGAAGTTTGGACTCTTGAAGAGCGACCAAAAGGTGCAAAAGTCATTGGAACAAAGTGGGTGTTCCGTAACAAGCAAGATGATCAAGGTGTCGTTGTGAGGAACAAGGCAAGACTAGTTGCAAAGGGGTTCTCCCAAATTGAAGGTTTAGATTTTGGAGAAACCTTTGCACCGGTTGCAAGATTAGAAGCCATCCATATCCTACTTGCATATGCATCACATCCTAAAATGAAACTATATCAAATGGATGTGAAAAGTACATTTTTAAATAGCTTTATTAATGAACTAGTCTATGTTGATCAACCTCCTAGGTTTGAAGACCCTAGATATTCTAATCATGTTTATAGGTTGTCCAAGGCACAATATGGGCTTAAGCAAGCCCCAAGAGCTTGGTATGAACGCCTTCGGGACTTCCTCATCAAGAAAGGCTTCACCATTAGGAAGGTCGACACCACACTATTCACCAAGAAGCTTGATGAGCATATCTTTATTTGTCAAGTATATGTTGATGATATCATCTTTGGATCATCAAATGAAGACTCATGCAAAGAATTTGGTAAATTAATGTCGAAGGAGTTCGAGATGTCCATGATTGGTGAGCTTACATTCTTTCTTGGGTTTCAAGTCAAGCAAATGAAAGAAGACATCTTCATCTCTCAAGAGAAATATACAAAAGATCTTCTCAAGAGATTCAAGATGGATAAATGTAAGCCAATCAAGACACCAATATCTACCAATGGACATCTCGACCTAGATGAGGGAGGTAACCCGGTTGATCAAACTCTCTATCGTTCTATGATTGGTAGCTTGTTATATTTAACCGCATCTAGGCCCAACATCATGTTTAGTGTGTGTATGTGTGCTAGATTTTAAGCTAATCCTAAGGAAACACATTTAATTGCCGTAAAAAGAATCCTTAGGTATCTTAAGCACACACCAAGCATTGGTCTTTGGTATCCCAAAGGAGCTATAATTGAATTAGTTGGCTATTCTGATTTGGATTATGCCGGTTGCAAAGTTGATAGAAAGAGCACATTCGGAGGATGTCATTTGCTTGGTAGATCACTTATGTCTTGGTCCTCCAAGAAACAAAATAGTGTGGCTTTATCCACCGTCGAAGCGGAATACATTGCCGCGGGAGCTTGTTGTGCACAGATATTATACATGAAACAAACTTTGCTAGACTATGATGTAGTTCTAGAAAATGTACCTCTTTTGTGCGACAATAAAAGTGCGGTAAAACTTGTAAATAATCCGGTTCAACACTCTCGCACCAAGCACATAGATATCCAGCATCACTTTCTAAGAGATCATGTTGCTAAAAATGATATATCACTAGTAGGTGTAAGAATCAAAGATCAATTAGCGGATATCTTCACTAAACTACTAGATGAGGCTACATTTTGTAGATTGCGAAATGAGCTCAATGTGCTTGATTTTAGCAACTTCACTAAATTGAGCTTGTGTTGTCTCTTGCATTCATTGTAATATACAACATGTTTAATTTTTGGTAATGCATATAGGACTTGTCTAACATGGTTAAGATAACCGCTGAAAAGCGTGTGAAGAAGCTTAACCTTGGATCAAACTTGACAAGCAACTAGATTTACTTACAAGTATTGCATATGCAACGGATGTTGTTTTGTCGTTTTGTTCCATTTGCCCTCTTATTGCTTATTTTCTTAAAAAGAATTATAGCCTAAGGCAAAATATTTTGAAAAATATGAGGGTTTGAGAGAGGTCACTCACATCAGTCCCAATTGATGTTTATTTGGATCTTATTCAAGTTGGAACTTGATTGGGAACAGGCAGCGTGGAGGAACATTGAAGATTTGCTAGAAAAGAGTGACCGAACGCCGCATCGGACTTTGCAGTCTAGCATCCGGTCAGTTCACAGGAGGTGAACAGAAGCTGAAGGAGTGATCGGACTCTGCATTTGAGCGTCCGATCAGGAAGGGTTCCAGCGTCCGGTCAATCTACATGGCGTTAAAGGCAACTAACCGGACTCTGGCTGCGTCCGATCATGGACCACCGGACGCGTCCGGTCGTGATTCTAGAGGAATTGGACCTCTCTGGAATCGACCGGACGCTGGGTGATAGCGTCCGGTCGCTACCACCAGAGTGTCCGATCAGTAGATATCGTGCGGCATCAGGTCTCTTCCCTATTTTCCATTTCTGACTCGTGAGGGCCACCCTATTTAATAAAAGCACTGGGTTTTTTCTTTGACCTAATCTACCGCCGATGCCATCACCGTCGAACCCCGCACCACCTCTCCCACGCGCGCCTCCTGGCCAAGCCGACTTCCCGCAGCTGCTGTCTCCAGTCGCCAGCGCGCCCGCTACCTCCAGCCAGCGCGCTCGCCGCTGCCAGCTCGCGCACACGCCGTCGCCTCCACCCACGCACCTCCGTTCCTACATCACCAAGGTCCTTTGCCGACCCTCTGCCATCCAGCGCTGGTAAGGTCTTGCTCGTGCCCGTGCATTCTCGTTGCAACTCGTCCGTGACCTAGCCATTCATCACTGCGCCAATTTCATAGGGTCGTCGATTTACTGCTCACCGCCAATCCTAACCCTAGATTCGGTGGTTCCTCGCGCGTCACTTCTCTTTTCATCGGATCGCCGGTTCGTCAGGTAGCAAGCCAGTCGTTTCTATTTCGCATCTACATTGCTTGCTCTTATAGGGTTTCGCATCTATTAGATATATCGTATTTACTTGTATATCCTTCTATTTCATCGTGCAGCGAGTCGGTGCCGTTGAGGTGTCTGTGACAATTGACAGTCAACTCGGAGCCAAGCTCGCGAGTACGGATTGAGGCCAAGCCTCGAAAGTGTTAGTGGACAGTTGGTCTTTTTAGCGGCAGTGGTTCTAGTCAGATCAGATGGCTCATACCAAGAATGTTGGTGGTAGTCTAGGGGATGACGATCGGAGGCCCCCGCCTCGCCAGCCTACAGGACGTAAAGGCAAGGCGACAAAGTAGGTTGTATCAAAGAAGCGGAAGTACTCTTATGCAGAGACAACGAGAGTAGCAGCAGTCGTTGAGGCCATAGAGCGTGCCGAGAGAGGAGGTGCCCACAGTGGAGTTGTCATTGTAGATCATCTAGCACCAGACACGTAGGGCAGACTTGAGTGCGTTGAGCATCTTCATGGTAGTCCACCTAGGACTGTCATGATGGTAGGATGACGTCTTCCCGTTGTGGATCCTCAGCCTCAGGGGGAGTCACAGCAGGAGTCACAACAGCTGCCCCCACCAGTAGAGCCTCAGCCAGCTTAGGAGACATAGGAGGGACAACAGTCACAATAGCCTCAGGAGACCGAGCAGGCACCCCAGCCACTGCTATGCCACTATGGTCGTACCCGAGTTCCAGTGTCACCGAGGCCGCCGACACAGCAAAGGGGATCACGTCCACCGCCTAGACCATAGGCTCCCCCTCCAGTGACCCACCTTGACTTGAGGGCCACTATGGCCAAGCAGGTCCGACAGCTAAGGTTTGTAGAGTTTGAGGTGTGGTTTCCTTCATGGAGGGATGAGAGAGCAGCAGAGGGTTTCTACACACCGCTCTAGGAAGACTTCTACAATGCATATCTGAATAGTGGGGCAGTCTTTCGATCTCAGAGAGTCTGCAGTATTGAGGCTATTGTGGCAGCAGCCGAAGAGCATATCCGCCCCTACTTATCATATTTACTGGGGCTGACATATCTGATTAGCCAGACAGGATTGTATGTACCATCTTAGGTTTGGTAGTTCTATGCTTTGATCTACGTTGACCCGCATCATAACTTTATACACTTTGCATTCAGAGGCAGAGACTACAGGATGATGAGTTTTAGGGCCAGGGAGATACTGAGGCTATAGGAGTAGCCTGTCAGGTTACATGAGGTATGTTATGGACAGCAAGAGCCTCCTAGGCGTCCTCATGGAGGTTTGGTGCCCCCTACAGATCTTGTGCATCATTGCTTCAAGGAGCCCTTTGGTGAGGGGTCGAGGAGGAACCCCAGTGATCTTACTCCTATAGCTCGAGTGCTAGAGGCTATCATTAGGAGGACACTACTTCCTAGGTTGGGATATAGAGAGGGCTTGACTCGCCTTCAGCTTTGGCTCCTCAATGCCCTAATGTAGTCGACAGTGTTCGATATTTGGGATCTTCTTTTGTCTGAGATGGAGGACATGATAGCTGAGGGCTTCAAGGGTCGCAGGCAGCTTCTATATGCACATTGGATCACATTCCTTATGCTCAAGGCTGTGCAAGTTAGGACACCAGAGATGGTTACAGAGTATAGAGGTGCCACCACAGAGTTTTCAGCTTATAACATGGCATAGAGGATCAGGCATAGCACACCATAGGCACCCACTCAGCTTCACAATCGTCCAGATGTACCAGAGTCCATAGCTCAGTAGGACAAGATTATCAGAGGCATAGCAGCTACTGAGGAAGAGCAGCTTGAGGCTCAATAGGAGAGGAGCGAGTCTAGTGACAGTTCTGATGATGACTACCTGTCTATTACTCATATGCCTCCACGCAGACATGATGCAGAGGCTAGTAGTTCCAACTCCGCTCCACCTGCAATGCAGACAGACCTCACTTTGATGGCTATTCTTGAGCGGATGCAGCAGGATCAGGCACGATAGGCTCAGGAGACCGCTACCAACTTTGCATAGTTTTAGGCTCGTCAGGATGAGTTCCAATGATAGCAGCAGGTCCTCTAGCAGCAGCAGTAGCAGATGCATCAGCAACAGTTACTCATGCAGCAGCAGCTTATGGGATTTATGCAGCATGTAGTAACAGCACTTGTGGCTCCACAGTCACTGCCTTCACCCTAGCTTGCTCAGCCTGCCACCACTATGATGACTCCAGTAGTACAACCTAGTGGGCTTCAGAGTCAGGGATAGCCTCCAGCTCCGTTTGCTTCTCCCACAGTTCAGGTGTCCCAATGGTTATCCTCGCTAGTGGTAGCCCTGCAGTTCACACCATATCATACGGGCTTCTCACCGGATCAGTCACCCTCGCTATTTGTACCTAACACGTCAGTCTCTAGGAGTCTTGGAGCATCTTTTAGTGAGTTGACAGGGATGCCTACACCGCCACATATGCATGTTGCCGGTCCTTCTACAACAGCTCCTGTCACCGTGACTACTCAGCGGCTCTCTTCTTCTGTCGCATCTTCTGATCCTACGATAGATATACAAGCAGCATCACAGGCAGCACCTGCCCCAACTCAGACCCAGACCGCTTTAGAGACACTTCCAGCCTCAGAGGGTCAGTCAGTACAGAGCTCAGGGTCAGATGATGATGGCGCCCAGTTTTAGCTTGCTCCTCGTACCTTAGCTCCCGGCTCGTCCGCTGCAGGCCCACCGACCAACCCTTAGGTTTTGGTGTTTGACGCCAAAGGAGGAGAGGGTTCGAGTATGTAGACTCAGGGGGAGCGACTTTTAGGGAGAGCCTAGCTAGCTATTAGTCTATTATATACATTTGGAGTCTTATTTGTATGATACACTATTACTATTATGCATTCGTATATTTACTTTCATGCATACTATTATATCTATGTGATAGTGATATCTACGTGATTATGATATATGACATGTGTGTTCTCTACTTTGAATTCATTGATATGTCATATCACTTGTGTTATGCTCATTTGCTTTTGCTTCCGTGTTTATACTCCGATGCAAATGAGCTTTATTACTTGTGCTCAGGCTTATTTCATATTTTTTGAGTACATTGTGTTGGCTTGGGTCATATAAGCTTGCCTAACGCTCTTGTTCTTATTAACAAAAGCTTATATGAACCAAGCATGTCAAAAACCTCACTCTTTCACATACTCAAGGTGGTATTGTCATCAATCACCAAAAAAGGGGAGATTGAAAGCATCTAGGCCCCTAGTTGGGTTTCAGTGATTAATGACAATACAAGATTACTATGACTAATGTGTGTTTTGTAGAGGCAATTAAGTTAGGTCATGGTAATGGGGATCGATTGGGCAATCGAGGTGGTCATGCCCCTACGATGGAAATCATTTTGGTTTTTCAAAGGATGGATGACAAGGTTAAGGATGACTAGTTCTAAGTGTCGATTGGAGTTAGAGTGACACTTAGAGTAGTTTAGGACTTTGTTCTTCCTTTGGCCATACTATTAAGACGTGTAGCTTGACCTAGATGAGTCTAGTGAGTTAGGTGTGGTGCACACTTGTTAAAACTAGCACTAGGTAGCTCCACAACAGCCCTATGATCCTATGGAGCAAACTTCATTCACGTATGTTCAAGAGTTGGAAGTGAATAGAGGGTCAAATGCTGACCGAACGCTGGCTCCGGTGCGACCGGACGCTGGCAGCAGGGTCCGGTCAGTTCATTTGACCAAGGTGATTGTGTTCGGTGCGACCGGACGCTAGAGTGGTCAAGTGACCGGATGCTGAGAGGCAGCGTCCGGTCGACTCCAGTAAGGTTCCAAAAGAGTGAATCTGTGACCGGACGCGTCCGGTCAATACTAATCGGACCCTGAGGATCCAGTATTCGGTCGAGTACAGTAAGCATCCGGTGAGGGTTTAATGCGACCGAACGCGTTCGGTCAGTGGTGATCGGACCCTGCCAGCGTCCGGTCAACACTTAAACACTGGTGTGCGGGTTGAACTGACCGGAGCGTCCGGTCACCCCGCAGAGGCACATAACGGTTCGTTTTTAGGCTGCCTTATAAATAGAAGCTCCACTCGTGTGTGGAGTTACTTTTGCTCATTCCAACAGCTGAGAAACATGTTTGTGAGTGCCAAGAAGAGCAAGGTCCTAGTGAGGTGATTGAGATTTGAGAATCCAAGAGAGTAGCCTCATTAGTGAATCAAGAGTAGCAAAGTGTGCATCCACCGTTCTCATTAGGCTTCGAGTGGTCAAGTGAGAGTTCATGCTTGTTACTCTTGGTGATCGCCATCACCTAGACAGCTTGGTGGTGATTGGGAGCTTGGTGATCACCCGGTGAAGCTTGTGGGTGACCCAACTCAAGTTGTGAGCGGTTTTGGGTGATTCGCCGCGATGGAGTGTCGAAGAATCAACCCGTAGAGAGCACTTGATCCTTACGCGGATCAATAGGGAGCTACACCCTTGCGCAAGTGCTCCAACGAGGACTAGTGGGGAGTGGCGACTCTCCGATACCTCGGCAAAACATCGTTGCGTTTCTCTCTCTCTATTTACTTTGAGCAATTCAATACTTGTTTTTACATTCATAGAATTGCTATGCTAGAGTAAGTTTGGAACATAAGTTACAAGTTATTTTGTGCGTTAGATTAATAGAAATATTTTTCTAGACACAAGGGGTTAATTAGACTAACCGTAGGATTTAATTATTGCAAGATAATTTAAAATTAATCTAATTCGCCCCCCTCTTGGGCATCTTGATCCTTTCAATTCCAGCATGAACAATGTTTTTCCGCATAAACAGTAAATAATCCAGTTCAGCTGAGCACTCTCTAAGTCTTGGCTGTGTCATTGGGTGGAGTGCAAGGGATGACGTATTGAAGGAATACTCATGCTCTTATAATATTATATACTGGCAACACATGCATGTACACAATTCACATCAACTCCTATTAAATGCTATATGTCAACTCTGCTAACTTTCAATCTTTTAATGTAAGCTATTCACGTCATCTCCATTAAGTATAATTATTATTTTCAGTAGTGTATAAGAAATATATGAGTTATTCATATATTGCTATTTGTTTTGTTGTCCCATCATCTTATAATTTTATCTAATTCTATTAGCCTTTTTATTGGATTCATTCATTATCTTGCCTAATTTTAATAAGAACTTATGGAGGAACATGTAGGTCTAACTCATTATGCAGCAGTTTTAGTTATAAGAAAGTTGTGTAGTAACGCATGAGGTATCTTTCTAGTTCTAACCAAAATGTAAGTCTGTCAGGACATTCACACGGTATCTGATACTTTTTCCCAAACACACTAGAAATCTACACTTGATTGCACTAAGAATAAGAGAGAAGAGCAAAATACAATGAACTTTTTTTAAGTAATAATAAGTACAAGGGGAAATTGGCTGGCGGACACCCATAGTGGTGGTCGTTTGCTGACGGACACCCAAAGTGGAGTTGTATGCTAGAAGACACTCTGGTTTGTTGTAATTATGCCAGAGGACACCGCGGGTCAGTTTCCACCGGTTGAGGAGAGAGAAAAATTCAGTTTGGATATTCGGTGCCCCTAAGCCACGTTTGGGTCTGGTTGGACCAGCTAAAAACCGACCCGAGCCAAACCGACCCGAGCCTGTCGTTCGGCGACATGTCTCGCGCTCACTAGGTGGGACGACGTGGCCGGCGAACGGCTTTGGATGCCGCGGCAGTCCTCATCCGTTTTCGTGTGGCACAGGGCGGACGAAAGGAGAGAGAGAGAGGGAGCGAGGGAGAGAGAAAGAGAGCGGCTCCGGCGGCTTGGGCAGGCCCGGGTGGCGCTCGGCTCCGACGCGGGCCGGCCATGGGGTCAGAGGAGGGCGGCGTAGGTGGTGAGGCTCAGCACGACGACGGCTCGGTAGGTGAGGGCGGGAGGAGCGGCGCGACGTCATCTCGGAGTGGTGGCAGCTTCGGTTGTGGCGGCGTGGATGGCAGGCAAGGGCGGAGCAAGGGACGGGGAAGAAACAGAGCAGAGCGAGATGGACGGGGTAGGGGCATAGGGCGCCGGTGAAGACCTCGGCACCGTTGGCGGTCTTGGCGCTCGTGGTCCAGGCGAGGTGGTGCGAGCGCGTCCGCGGCTCCTCATCCTTCCCTGTGCGGTCAGCGAGCGACGAGAGGGAGAGGAGAGAGGAAGATGTGCGGCGGTGTCTTCGCCATGACCCCCGCCTCGCCTCTGCCACCGAAGGCGACGGCGCCCACCGCCCTTGCCTACGGCACCTTGGCGTCCATCATCAGGACCGCCGCGCGTGGGTTCCTGGTCCCCCCGCGGCGCGTCGTCGTCCGCACCGCCGTCCACCTGACGCGCCACTCCCCCGGCACGATCGCCGCGCTCCGGTCGCTCAGGTCGACCCCGAACAGGAATAGCCCCGCGGAGTTTTTGGCATGGGTGGCCCTGTCCGCGGCGACCAGGAAGGACAGCGTGCTCTCGCCGCCCACTGTGACAATGTCGATGGTGAAGGAGACGTTCGCGAGGGCGAGGCGCGGGGCCGGGAGCGCGAGGCAGCGGACGGACGCGGAGCGGAACAGCTTGTAGAGCTCGAAGAGCGCCCGTGGTGGCCTCGCGGCGCTCCCACGGGCGGTTGCGGCGGAGGAGCCCCGTCAGCCCCATCAACGCCGGGACACCACGGCTGAGAGCGCGTCCACGGTGCCGTCCGCCACGAGCCTCATCCCTAGCCTCTGCGCGCTGCAGCAACACTGCCGCAGCAGCACCTTCGCCACGAGCCTCATCCACGTCTGAGAGCACGTCCACGGTGGAGGATTCCTATCGACTGCTCCTTGGCCAACCCCGCACGGTGCAGAGCGCCTCTGGCACCAAGGACGCCGCCTCCATCACCACGAACACCACTGACCATCGCACTAGGACTGAGCGCTGTGCGGAGCCACCTTCTCCTCGGCCACCAACCCCGCACCGTCGAGCCGAGCCTCCACCCCGCTCCACGCTCTCTCTCTGCTTCCCTTCCCCTATCCTAACGCTGAGGCAGGAGAAACAGAGGACGCCGAGCTCGCCGTCCAGCAGGACTGTCGGAGCCAACGCCGTCGGCGCCGAGACGCTGGAGGTTGTCCCCGCCCTGACCCACCACCACTGGAGCGACCCTCGCCCTCGCCTCTGCCTACCGCCGCCGTGCTCTGCTTCTTCCCCTCTCTCTGCTCTCCCTCCCTTCTCTCTTTCTCGCCGGGCGTTGACCGAACGGGAGGAGTGGACGCACCCGATACATCCAATACCACGTCGCCCAGCCGATAGGAGCGCGACACGTCACTGTTCGGGATCACATGGCGTTCGTGCTCCCCAGCGCCAACCGCGACGGCAGCCTGTCCGTGGCCATCTCGCTGCAGGTCCAACCAAACTACGCCCGGGTCAGTTTTTAGCTGGTCCAACCAGACCCAAACGTGGCTCAGGGGCACCGGATGTCCAAACTGAATTTTTCTCTCTCCTCAACCGGTGGAAACCGGCCCGCGGTGTCCTCTGGCATAATTACAACAAACCAGAGTGTCTTCTAGCATACAGCTCCACTTTAGGTGTCCGCCAGCAAACGACCACCACTGTGGGTGTCCGCCAGCCAATTTCCCCTAAGTACAATGAACTTGGAACTGGTCCCTTTGCCGTTTGTCCCTCTACAGATCAGGCCCACCTGCCTGTGACTCAAATGCAAAGGAGGCTCATCCAATAAACTTACATGACCTTACAACCAAAAAATAGCCTTCATGACCAAAGTAACAACTAGACAATAAACTCAATCAGTGCTGAGAAACAACACCTAGAAGGAAACAAGCAACTCTGACCAACCACAAAGGTTTAGATCCCATTAGGGCATTGTTCGATAAACTGATTAAATTCAATCAATAGAAAATAAACTAATTTTCTATCACAATCCCTAAAGGTGGGTCGCAACCTCGATCATGGCTATTGAAGTACCAATGGAGGTTCGTGGCACCAATATGACACTTTGGACTTACAATTTTAAATAGTATATTAGTTATATCTAGTGAAAGGATTTTTTTCACAACGATCGAGTGATGTTAACTGTGAGTTCACAATCTATTTAATCTTTTGTACTCCCTCTATTCCAAATTATAAGTTATTTCAAGTTTTGGAAAGTCAAAGTATCTCAAGTTTGACCAAAATTATAGAGAGAATTATAAAGATTTTTGACATCAAATAGATATACTATGAAAATATAATTGATGAAGAATCTAATGATACTTAGTTAGCATCAGAAATGTTATTATCTTATCATATAAATTTGGTCAAATTCGAGATGCTTTGACTCTCTAAAATTCTTAGAATGACTTATAATTTGGGATGTAGGGAGTACATTGATAGGCCAGGTTAGATAAGTTTGGTCAGCTAAAATCTTAAAATGGTCTACATTTACAATTAGAGGAAGTATCATCTCATATTAGATGCCAGAGACCAGAGGTGTCAATTCTGGAAAAATTTGTCACTTCATTCATCTCAAGATGTAGGTCTCACCTTCACACAAACACATGCATATTATTACAGAAAAAGAGAGAGACATGTCTCCGTAACATCAGTGTGTAATTTACCCAACAGCACATGCTCACGCCTACGCACATGAATGGCTTACCCCATGCAGAACGGAAAACAAAGGATTTGAGAATGAGCTGAGGTCCATCATGCTAACTTTGGCTGCGTTTAGTTCGTGAATTTTAGGAATCTGATTATTGTAGCACTTTCGTTTTTATTTCGTAATTAGTGTTCAATCGTGGACTAATTAGGCTTAAAACGTTCGTCTCGCGATTTCCAACCAAATTGTGCAATTAGTTTTTTTCGTTTACATTTAATGCTCCATGCACGTATCGCAAGATTCAATGTGATGACTATTATAGCACTTTTTTGAGAAACTTTTTGGGAACTAAACAAGCACTTTTGCAGCTTATTGTTGCTTTAGCTGTAGTATAGAGTATAAATGTAGAAAGTCATTAGGCAATCATGACTGATCAGCCTAGAGATGGCATGCAGGAGTGGCAACGAGAGAAAGAGCAGGGCAACGGGGGGGGGGGGGGGGGGGGGGGGCGCGGAGGATGCAGGTTCCAGTACTTCTGTGAAGTTATAACTTGATTATTCATGCAAGATTTGCATGTGAGCTGATCATTTGTTATGCGACTGAAACATCATTTATGCACAGCTTAGGCACTAAACCTTTTTCCTTTTGGCATGTTTCTACCTTTATATAACTCAAACATCCCGCTGATGTTTTCAGGAAAAGGAACATTACAATGTGGAAATACAGTAATACACAAATATTAATCTGGAAAATGAGTTCTGAGTTCTGGCAACATATCAGGACGACAGCATCCCAGCCCAGCTTAACGTTAGAGCTTTTTCTTTGGGGCCCGGGGGGGGGGGGGGGGGGGGGGGGGGGGGGGGGGGGGGGGGGGGGGGGGGGGGGGGGGGGGGGGTGTAAAGATGATGCAAACAATAGAATTTTCTCAGTCAACTTTGAATCAGGGGCATGTGATGAAAGTTTGTGTTCACTCTGCTACGGTCGCCAATTAGATATCCTCTGAAGCAGTGCGTGTGCATTTCATCATCAGGAGTCAAGATGTAAGTTACAGAAATAACAAAAAATCATGACTAGACCTATGATAAATCTGAAATTCACAGGGCGTTATGTAGCTTCTTTGTAACATATTGGCAAGCAAATTATCTTTGAAGCTGGGTAGTAGCAGAATAAATGTGAACTGGTCAGACATAAAGCACACTAATTGTATTTAATCTGCTTGTATTATTGATGTTTAAAATATCCCATATATTTCAAAATTGGTAAAGCAGAGAAAAGAACATGATTTTTGATGCACGAGCTATATTAGCACAGAAAATATTATTAATATTTGTGCCTCGAAATAGGTTTACTATGAAAATATACTCATGATTTGCGTTCAAAAAAAAAGAAGAAAATATACTTCATGATTAACTTAATAATACTTATTCAATATCATAAATATTAGTAGTATTTTGTTATAGATTTAGTCAAACCTAAAACTGTTCGACTAATCGAAAACCAAGAATCACATTCTTTTTGGGACCGGAAGTATGAATCGTCAGAACATATGATCTGTCAAATATGGTGTCATGGCAGAAAAGAGCGAAGGGAACAGGTACGAGTACAATCCATGTGCTGATAAGGTCTGGCCAATCCAGTCAGCATCAGAAAAGAGTTGACATGATGACGAACGATCAGGATGGAAGAGATGGCATCCACTAAAAAGGCCCTAAATCCATGCACCTAAACAAATATATTTATTCCAGCTATGAACAAGTAGCATCCTAATCAGACATCCAATGTGTGGCGACATAAAAACAAAACCCCAGAGTAGTGACTTCTAAATCAACCCCCCCCCCCCCCCCCCCCCCCCTTTTTTTTCTCAACCAAATCGAATGTAGCAGCTACACCACGTAGCAGTGATATGTGATCACAACAGAATACTAAGTACTAGCTAGAAGTAATAGCAATCGCCACTTAACTAAGCAGGTGGGGAATTTATACAGATTCGTTACTACCCCACTCTCTCACACACTCACTCTTCTTGTGACCAATTCAATTGAAATTGAATGAATCCCGCGGCCGCCGCGGAGCTCACAGGTTGCATCCACTGCACTCGCAGGACTTGGGCGTGAAGGAGCAGTACCCGAAGGGGCGGTTGGGGATGTTGCAGTTGATGGAGTAGCAGCAGGGCGCGAGGACGCAGGCGCCGCTGGCCCCGCTGCAGCAGGTGCAGGGCGCGCAGAGCTGGAAGCTGCCCCCGAGCCGGCGCCGCGTGTCGTTGAGGGCGAGCGCCATGGCGCCGAGCTCCGCCTCCGCGGGGGCCACCGGCACCATCATCCCCCGCCGCGCCGCCCCCGGTGCCTGCGACTGCGCGCGGCGTGACGCAATGTGAGCCGGAATTGCAGCAGGGGATCGAGGCGGCAAAGTGAGGATAGGGGAGGAGAAGACGCTGGCGGCTGACGTGACGTGACGTACCTGGGACTGGGAGCCGTTGGAGGCCGCCGCGGCCGTGCAGAGGAGCAGGACGAGGAGCGGGACCGGACTGTGCATCGCTGCTTGCTCTAGGGTTTCGGTGGTGGCGGTCCGCTCGGCGCAGCGCGGCGCGGCGCAGGGCAGGCGGAGTGGGGATTCGGAGTGTAGTGGAGACTGGAGAGAGGGGAGAGATCGAGAGAGGGAAACTCAGCTGGTAGGCCAAGTGAAGTGAAGATGTAAAAAGTGAGAGGGGCGCTGCCTCTTTTCGGAGAAAGCGAGGGCACGGCTCGGGATGGGAGATTTGGGATTGGAAATCCACCACCGCCCTCTCCCGTGCGCACACGCTGACACGCACCAGCTGGCGTCATGGCCTTGTCGGATCGCGCGTGCGACGGTGTGGTGGCGTTTTTGGGTCAAAATTGGGAGTCCCCCTAGAAACTAAGCGGGCAGTTGCCGCGCAGCTGCCAGTGTTAGGCTATCCATACGTGAAGACAGTAAATTGCAACATTCAGAATAATGTAAATGAGTGGTATCCATTATTCTCATAACTAAGAAAAAAGCATTTATCATATTTTGAAATACTACACGTCATTGGTTAATATGGAAGTGATGTTTAGCACAAAAAAAAAAGGTAAACCAAATGAAGCAAATGGTTCCCTTCCTTGGAGTCGGGAAATTATTCCCACTAGTCGTATAAGTCTTGTGAGTACATTGTGTACTCAGGGTTTATTTACCCCTGTTGCAGGTGATGCATTAGAAGTACCTTTGTGTGGAGGATTCTTCTGGTGGGCTCAGACGGATCCTCGTTCTTATCGCTAGATGTTTATTTTAAATTCCGCTGTTTATCATTCCGCACTCTGATATTTGGTATTGTAATAATGTACTTTTAAGAAACTCTGATATATGAAATGGACTTGTGTTGTAACTCATTCTCATTATTGGATCATTGGGAAAAATGTGGATCTTTCGGGTTCTCCCTTGGGGTGTGCCCGATAGATACCGCCCGCTGTAGCCTGCTTTCGAGGTGATTAGTGTCTGGTGGAAGACGAGCGCCTCTGTAAGTGTGCTATTTCGGGCGGTTCTACCACAGTTGGTACCAGAGCCAATAATGGTTACGAGTTTCATCACTCTTTTTCAAAACTTAAAAATTTGACCAACAAAAGTTTTGTGAAAAGTAGGATGCGATTATATTAGGTAAATAAATATAAGCCCTAGCATATGGTATATCTAGGATAGCGGCACTGGTTTTATCTAATCAGTTTTCTGCAGGTACACTGACTTACGTTGCGTAAGAAATCGCTTAGTATACGGAAAGTGAGTGTGCGATGTGCCGAAAAGTTTTCCGAATACCGCTATATTCTGGCTTGAGTGAACGCTTAGGTTAAAGCATGCATCATGATAATAGCATCTTACATCAACTGAAATCCCCCTTCACGTATAATTGAATTAGTAAATTTATAGGACTAACTAACAGAATGCTTTAATAAATGTGCTGTCATTTCTCTAATCCCTTGATTCTGATCGGGAGGGTGCTCTAATGGATGGTTCATATCTCATATAGATGAATCTAAGGTCTGGACGTGGGAGCACTAGTGCGGGGGTAGCTCACGGTCTTAGCGAGGGCCAAGGCGAGAGTGGTCGGGCCCATGAGCCCAACGGGGAGAGACATGGGGCTCCACTTCTAGCTCCTCCTCCGCCATCGCCTTCACCGATGACTCCCGCAGAGATAATGGCAGAGCTATTGGTTGCTCACCAGGAGTCAGCTGCTGCTCGCTAGGAAACAACTCGTGCCATGGACATTATGGCACAGGCTGTCGCAGGCCTCGCCCATGGAGGCCACAGGGGCAACGGTAGGAATGGGGGTGGTGCCCACCGCCCTGAGGGATAGTCCTCTTACCAGGGCTTCCTCAAGACTCACCCACCCATGTTCACGCTATCTGACGAGCCCTTGGAGGTGGAGCACTAGCTTCGCACTCTGGAGCAGAAATTTTGGCTGCTTAGAGTGACCGATGAGCAGAAGGTGTACTTTGCGGCGCAGTAGCTTTTGGGGTCCACAGGTGCATGGTGGGAAACCTTCTAGGCCACGGAGCAGCCAGATCATCCAACAACATGGCGGGAGTTCTCCACCGCTTTCTAAGAGTTCTTTATCCCTGCTGGTGTCATCAACCAGAAGGTGACCGAGTTCCTAGAGCTGCGCTAGGGGAACAGGACAGTGATGGAATATGTGAACAAGTTTAATCACTTGGCTCAGTATGCTGGCATCCATGTGGACTCTGATGACAAGAAGAAGGACCGCTTCTTTTGTGTTCTCGCTCCCATTCTTCAAGAGAAGATGTACACAGTGAACTATCAAACCTTTGGAGCACTGATGAACGCCGCCATTGCCATGGAGGGTTTTTAGTGGGAGTCCCAGGCCGAGTGGAAGACGAAGCGGGTGGCAGCTGGATCCTCTAGCCACCCTCACACACAGAAGATACAGGTTGTCCGACGGGGGCCCTATCAACCATTCGGTGGGCCTTCATTCCGGCAACCCCAGCAGACTTCACAGACTTCCTCTACTCAGTACCATGCACCTCCACAGCAGGTGCAACCGCTGTAGTCTCAGGGACAGCATGTCCCACCTCATCAAGGGTTTGGGAATAGGCCAGGAGCTTGCTTCAAGTGTGGCAAAGATGGCCACTATGCTTGGGCCTATCCCCAGAACCAGTCGGCTCAGTCAGCTCAACCGTCCGCAAATTACAGGCTTGTCAAGAGGACCATCATCAAGAAGAAAGTGCCTAGCAGGTCTGGCCAGGTGCACTTCACAGATGCTGCGCAGGTTTTGCAGCAGGAGTCAGTGATGGCTAGTATGTTTACCATCGACTCCCATCCAGCTTTGGTGTTGTTTGATTTTGGTGCATCACATTCCTTTATGAGCATGGGGTTTATAGAGTGGCACAACTTATCACTTATGGCTATACCGTATGCCTATAAGATCCATACTATGGGTTCCCAAATGTTCATCAATACCCGCACGGATACAGTAAGTTTTGTATTAGCCACCCACACTTACCGCCTACAGTTCATGGTCATGCTTAGGCAAGGCATTGATGCTATTCTTGGAATGAACTGGTTGCGGTGTATGGGGTAGTATTGGATACGCAGAGGAGAAGTGTCGAGTTACGGCTTCCTTCTTCTGAGGATAGGATGTCTCTTATTATACCCTCAGAACCAGTCTTGCCTGTTGCTGCCCATGTTGAAGCCTCTCCTGATCTTACCTCCATCCCTGTGGTTTGTGAGTTCCCGGATGTTTTCCCTGAAGATCTTCCTAGGTTGTCACCAGACCATGAGGAAGAATTCTCCATTGAGCTTGAGCCTGGTACTGCTCCTATCTCTAGACGCCCGTACCACATGGCTCCAAGAGAACTAGCTGAAATGAAGAAGCAGCTGTAAGAGTTAATGGACAAGGGTTTCATCCATCCTAGTTCTTCACCATGAGGTTGCTTGGCTATTTTCGTGAAGAAGAAGGATGGTACTCTGTGGATGTGTGTGGATTACCATCCCCTTAATGCGGTAACAGTTAAAACCAAGTATCCTTTGCCACGCATAGATACTTTGTTCGACCAATTAGCTGGTGCCAATGTGTTCTCGAAGATAGATCTCCGATCAGGCTATGATTAGATCAAGATCAGGCCACATGATATACCAAAGACAGCTTTCTCTACTAGGTATGGGCTGTATGAGTACCTAGTGATGTCTTTTGGTCTTATCAATGCTCTTGCCTTCTTCATGTACCTGACGAATTCAGTTTTCATGTCGGAGCTGGATAAGTTTGTGGTAGTTTTCATTGATGACATCCTGATCTATTCCAAGAATGATGAAGAGCATGCCCGACACCTCCGGATAGTACTGACTTGACTAAGGGAGCACAAGCTGTATGCTAAATTTAGCAAGTGTGAGTTTTGGTTAGATCGAGTGCGGTTTTTGGGGCATGTGTTGACACCTGAGGGTGTTTCAGTAGATCCCAGTAAGGTGCAAGATGTGTTAGATTAGAGATCTCCCAAGTCTATGCATCAGGTCCATCAGTTCCTTGGTCTAGCTGGATACTATCAGCATTTTATTCCTGATTTCTCTAAGATAGCCCAGCCAATGACCAAGCTGCTCCAAAAAGAAGCTAAGTTTGATTGGAGCCCAACTTGTGACGAAGCTTTCTAAGCTCTGAAGACTTTTCTAACCACTGCTCCTACGTTGGTCCAATCAGATATTGATAGGCCCTTTGATGTATATTGTGATGCCTTAAAAATAGGGTTGGGGTGTGTGCTTATGCAAGATGGGCGTGTGATAGCTTATGCTTTGCGCCAACTGAAGAAGCATGAGGTGAATTACCCCACTCATGACTTAGAGCTGGCTGCTGTGGTCCATGCTCGGAAGATTTGGAGGCACTATCTATTAGGCAACAAAGTGCATATCTTTATAGATCACAAGAGCCTCAAGTATATTTTCACTCAATCTGATCTAAACATGAGGAAGAGGAGATGGTTAGAATTGATAAAGGATTACAACTTGAAAGTCTATTATCACCCAGGAAAGGCCAAGGTTGTAGCTGATGCTTTGAGTCGAAAGTCACATCAGGTTGAAGAAACACCTTTATCTCTCAACCATGTAGAGGTGTTGGCTCACATTGCATTGACATCAGAATTGCTAGAGCAGATTATTCGAGAGCAAAAGGAAGACCCCGAAGAGATTCCTCAGATTAGGAAGTTGATGGCTGAAGGGCGTGGCCCTCACTTTAGTGTTGATGAACATGGAGTGGTGAGATATAAGGATAGACTGGTGGTTCCATCCAATGAAGAGCTAAAAAGAAAGATTTTGAATGAAGCTCACCATTCAAAACTGTCTATTCATCCTGGTAGTAACAAGATGTATCATGATCTGCGCCACTTGTACTGGTGGTCTAACATGAAGCAGGACATCACCCAGCATGTCGCAGAGTGCGACACTTATGGTAGGGTTAAAGCAGATCATATGCGTACCCCAGGATGTTTGCAGCCCTTGCCCATTCCTGTTTGGAAATGGGAGGATATTTCCATAGATTTCATTATGGGTTTACCCCGCACCTCCACGGGCTTTGATTCTATTTGGGTCATTGTGGGCCATCTCACCAAGTTTGCCCATTTTATCCCAGTGGACACTAGATATACTATCAAGAAGTATGCTGAGATATATTTCGATCGGATTGTGACCCTACACGGAGTTCCCCTTACTATCGTCTCTGATAGAGGGTTAGTATTTGTCTCTCGTTTCTAGGAGCAACTACACCACTGCCTAGGTACTCATCTTCTTAGAAGCTCAGCGTATCACCCACAAACTGATGGTCAAACTGAAAGGGTGAACCATGTGCTCGAGGATATGTTGAGGGCTTATGCCATTTCTTTTCCTAAGAAGTGGGATAAGTGCTTGAAGTTAGCTGAATTTTTATATAATAATAGCTACCAAGAGAGCATCCGCATGACACCATTTGAAGCTCTATACAAGCAGAAGTGTAAAATGCCACTAAACTGGGTTGAAGTGGGAGACCATGGGTACTTTGGGCCTGAATTCATAAAAGAGGCTCGAGAGAAAGTAAGCATTATTTGAAGCCACTTGAAGGTAGCTCAGAGTCGACAAAAGGCTTATACAGACAAGCGAAGAAGGCCTTTGGAGTTTGCAGTGGGGGATTATATGTATCTCAAAGTATCTCCTATGAGAGGGGTGCATCGGTTTGGTGTCTATGGCAAGCTAGCCCCTCGGTATGTGGGTCCATACAAGGTTCTAGAGCAGTGTGGTCCAGTTGCTTATCGTCTTCAGCTGCCTGATATTTTATCTGCGGTACACAATGTGTTTCACATATCACAGTTGAAGAAATGTTTGCGGGTTCCTGATGAAGCTGTGGAAATTGAAGAGCTTCTCCTCCAGCCAGATTTGACTTATGTGGAGCACCCTATCAAAATCTTGGATGAGAAGGAGAGAGTGACTAGGAACAGAGTAGTAAAGTTCTACAAGGTGTACTGGCAAAACCATTCAGAGGATGAAGCCACGTGGGAACAAGAGAGTTACCTATTGAAGCATTACCCCACCTCCTCTCTGGTTCTGATAGTTAGTTGCTGTGTCGAAATGTATTTCCTACCTTCTTCTCACACTAGGCACATGAAATCTCGAGTCGAGATTTTATTTTAGGGGGGTAGATTTGTAACACCCTCGGTGTTACGCCTTAATTAAAACACTAAACCATATCATAAGCATCATGTTATTGCATGTGGCAAATGAGAAATTAAATTTTATTGCACTAATTCTCGAATTGAGCTCTAATTTATTCCTTGTCCAAATACTCTCCAACACAACTCAACTCACTATTGTCATCCTGATCCAACTCCATCTCTCGCTATTTTCATCTCCTTCTTGATCCCTGGAGCACGCCTTAGCACACTCATAGAGCAAGCCCACGTAGCACGTTTGCAGTACCCTTCACTGGTAAGTTTCACCACAGTGTCATTACTTCGCCGTGTCATGAATGGCGAGTTAGGCAGCAGCCTCTAGCGTGTTGCACGCACTCTTCAGCAAATGAAGATGACCAACCGCAGCAGCTCGTAGAAATTCGTGTGTCATCCATTATTCTTGACCCCCACTAATGTACCCAAATAACATTCACTAGGATCCACTAGGTCATCACGACCAACAAGCGTCATGAAGTCTAAGTTGTCCTTCCAGCACGTCATCTCTCTCCATGTGAGAGCTCCATAGCCACAAAGTCAAATGATAAATTATTGTCATTCACTAATTATTAGCATACCACTTGGCAAGATTTATATCTCCATCAATCTCGCAACGCGCCACTATCATCTCTCATTGTTCTAATTACCCTGCCTTTACTTTCGCTTGTTAATCACCTTGCAAAATTATCAGTGCACAACGCACTGCCGCTGTCATAGTGTGTCGCACACGCTACGCATTAATCTCACTCACAAGCTCGGCCCGCTAAGCACACTGCTCGCTCACTGCTCTACAAATGCAGTGCACGCACCATTTCCGTACGAAACAATGTAGCAGCGCAGGAACACTATTCACGTAGAAAACATTGTTCATATGTAAAGTACCGTTCATCCTAGAAATACGTCAGGCATAAGTAGCTGCTTTTGACCTATGGTCTCGTCCCCCATTGATTCCTTGAACTCACAGGAATGGCCCATTCCTTGGTCTTGACCCAAAGACTTGGACTATACTCGTACACTATAGCTGAGCCGTGTCACACGTTTGTTAGAAGCCTAAAGGCACTAGCTCTACTTTGACTTGTTAGGTGAGAGAGATTTGACCATGTATTACCTACCTGGTAGGCGACCTTCAATCTGTTCCCAGTCGGCTCCATCAGATACGCACTCATCAGAGGCCCTGAACCCACCCATTCATTCATTCAAAACTCACCGCATCCATGATCCATCCCACACACATCGATAATCATAATGAGGTGAGGTGACGAAACATTGTTCACCCATCCCACACGCATCCATCATTAGCATGGTAGCGGTACAAGCATGACCTGACCGTGACCGTGTGCAACGGCCGGCCTCTCCCTCCCTGCGTCTCCTGCCTTTAAAAGGACACACTGAGCCGCCGAGCTGTTCCGCTCCACTGATCATTCACTTCTCTCTAATCAAGTAACCAGCATCTCACATCCAATTCACCGCTTCGTGTTCTTCCATTTCCAAGAACACGCAAAGGTGCGAATAGATCAGTTGGTTAATCAAGCTTATTGGCCTCCTCTAATAATATCATTTTCTTCATCTATAGAGCTCATTTGAATTTATTTATTTATTTATTGTGAAATAAATTTTGTTAGATTCCTAAATTCATGATCTATCTGTTAGTGTAATTAGTTCGTATAGTTTAGTGATACCTTTAGGGTTACTTTATTATTTTGAAATGCTTATTATTATTATGGTTATTTAGAGAATGAATTTTTGTGATGCATGGTAGCTAGTGCACCTTGTTTTATTATATAGTAAATTGATATTAACAATAAGGATGCCTTTAGTTGCTAAGATAATACATGAAATATTTCATACCTATTTAGTGGGAATAATAGGTAACTTTGCGTATTAGTCATTAGAGTTAGCTTAGTAGCTTGGTAGATGTATTCTTATTTTAAGAGTTACTGTTGCTGTATTACTAAGCATTGCATCATCATCACTGCATGCATATAGAGAACGCGCCACTAGAGATCGTGACCTTCGGCGAGCAGGAGTACGACGAAGTCGTCGAAGAGTACGAGGAGGAGATCCTCGTGTAGGAGGACGTTCTGGAGTCACCCGTCACTGACTTTGCTGACACCGTGCCTGCCCAAGGCAAGCCTCGGTGCATAGCCCTTATTTTAAATGATCACTGATATATATATATATATGATGTGCATTTATGTTACAAGCATTTTATGAAAACTACATGCATAAATATATCTACCTATGAGTCCTACTAGTACAGGTCGAGTAGCTGCTATGCTCAGGATATCGATAGCGTGAGTAACCTGTCGTTACTCGCAAATAGGTGATAAATATGATCACTCATGATAAAATGGTGGAAAGAAAAATGGTGACTAGGCAGGGATATGGTTAGGTTCTGGTGGGTGTAAAGGGTTGTGTCCTACGGCCAATAGGACATAGCTCGGTTACACTTTTCCCCTGTCTGTGTCAATTAAGGACCAATCGTTGCATATGGCTCTAGGCAAGTCACAGATTTATTGTCCCGAGCACATACTTAGGTATGGGCGCAGAGAAGACTTGTTGATCTCTTGTCATGGATCTGGCTCTTTCCGGACTGACTGATGGGAAGAGGAGGTGGTGGAGGTCCATGCACCACACTGAGTCCGGAACTCAGGATGTGGGGGCTTGGAATCCAAGTTTGGATGGGGACCTAGACACCTGGGACTGGAGAGTGATGGGTTAGTCCTACTTGTGCCTGGGGTACAAGCGGAGCGTGTGTCTTCGGGGCACCCAGCTAGGCACATTGATTCGCGAATCGCTGGGAAATCCGGTACGGCTTGTCTGCGGTTTAGCACCGTAGTAAGAACTAAAAGTTGAAAGGAGAAGAAATGGAACTAATTGCTCAACCCTTGCTTGAAAGTAGAACATGTGCTTATATAGACTGGCAAGATGATAACTGAATATGGCTAATAATAATAACATAAATAAGGACTCACTATTAGTATTGCTTTTTGCTAAAATAAACCAGCAAACCATAAAGCTTCTCATATTCCTTGGAGTCGGGAAATTATTCCCACTAGTCGTATAAGTCTTGCGAGTACATTGTGTACTCAAGGTTTATTTACCCCTATTGCAGGTGATGGATGAGAAGTACCTTTGTGTGGAGGATTCTTCTGGTGGGCTCAGACGGATCCTCATTCTTATCGCTAGATGTTTATTTTAAATTCCACTATTTATCATTCCGCACTCTGATATTTGGTATTGTAATAATGTACTTTTAAGAAACTTTGATATATGAAATGGACTTGTGTTGTAACTCGTTCTCATTATTAGATCCTTGGGAAAAATGTGGATCTTTCGGGTTCTCCCTCGAGGTGTGCCCGATAGATACCGCCCGCTGTAGCCTACTTTCGGGGTGCTTAGTGTCTGGTGGAAGACGAGCACCTCTGTAAGTGTGTTATTTATGATAGTTCTGCCACAACTATCCAGCACCAGCAGTACCGTCGCTGCCGCTGCCTTCGCCTTCTTCATCTAGGAACAGGTTCTTGAATGCCTCCTCTAGGTCCACATCCTCAGGTGTATGTTGTTCTCTTCTTACTCCTTGCTCCTAGTCCTTTATGCAGGTGAGCATCTCCACATGCTCAGGCAATAAGTGCGGCCGTCGGTCTTCGAGTATCCTACCTGACAAGCTAAAACAAGACTCGGAAGAGATAGTAGATATAGGAACAGACATGATATCTCGAGCCATAATAGATAGGATTGGATAGGTTAGCTTGTGGTCACGCCACCAGAGCAGTATGTCAAAGGATTCCTCATAACATGTGACAGGGTGTAACACCCTGGTGTTACATTGTAATGCTTTGCTAAAACATTTCACAAGCATCATAAGTATGTGCATGTGTGTATAGCATGAATTATAAATCAAAGTTCGGTTCTTGAAATAGTCATGCGAAACATGAGTTTGTGGTTACGTATCATATAATACTACTTAGTATTCTGATCAAATGGTTGCCGAAATCCAAGTGCTATAGAACATTTTGTGAACGACGATGATTGGCTAGTCGGGAGCAAGGATAGTTGGATAGTGGGTTCATAGGCCGAAATGGGGATTCAACGTGAAATCGTTCGGAGCGACGTCGTTTTGCGTAGGTTTACAACTAGGTCGATGGAGCCACCTTGGGTGAGGGTTGTAGAGCGATCGGCTTAGGATGGGGTATGATATCTTGGCTCTGCTAGATAGCCCAATGTACCCTCTTGTGCATCGAATAGTTAGTTTGGCTTTTGGAGCATCGTGTACAAGTTTTCTGCTTGCTTTAAAAAGCGTGCGCATCACTGGAGTTGACACTAGGCTCGGTCACCGCTGGCCTAGCACGCTGCTGGCATTGCTAGCGCTCTATTGTGCCGGCTGCGTTCATGCGCGCACTGCGTTCCACCATCCCATCGGGCACGTGCATAGCTCTGGCATTGCGCGCCAGGTCTATCCTGCTGTCCCGTAGTGGTGCTATTGGCCCGTGCGTTGACGCCACAGATGAACCAAGCCAAGCCATGACCTCCCCTGCCCAGCTATCTCCTTGGCCGCCGAGACGATTCTTCTCAATTTGCCATGACCGTAGCATTAGACTCCAATTCAGCTTAGGCTCGGCTTCATTAGCTATTTGACCGCGTCCTATCCCCACCTTGCTGTGTATGCCATTGCATAGGGCCGCAATTTCGTAATCCCGTGGCACCGAGTCCATAAGACCACACGGACGCTTCCCGACGGCAAGCCAGCCACTCCGTGCACCTCATAGCGATTCAGTGCACCCATAGCTTCGTCGTACCCTCTTGAGCACCCTATGTACCTTAGTCGTAGCTTCACAGTAGGCCAGCCCCCACCGCCACGGTTGTGCCACCGTCGGGCACCATCGCACCACCGTGAGCGCATGTCACCAGCTCTGCTCAGACCACCTCTGACTGAACCATTAATGCGAAGGTATCCATGAGTACTCCCTGGTGCTCGCTAGCTCATGTGCTAGCCTTGCCATCATTGTTGCTTATGGGAACACGCCCGCCTTTGCTGGTCAAGAGCCACCGCTAGGGAGGGAGTTCAGAGCGCCGCCCTTGTCCACTATAGCGCTTCCAGCCGCCATGTGTTGTCTCCGAGGTAATCATCGGCCTCTTAGTTATGTAGTGGGAGGTCGGGTGGCGCTGGCGTGGCCATCCTATGCCCGCGCCGTCGCGCCAGTGCGCGCCCTAGGGCCAGGGACTTAGCCACGGCAGAGAAGTAGAAAAGGGAGGGTGTAGCTGTAAAGTCCTAGACTGAGGAAATAGTGCCCTAGCGCTCGTGGAGATTATCTAGGACTTCGGGGGTGCCCATGCATATTTGTCGACGCACGCAGGCCCTTCCCCGTCGTGGGCCGTTGGCCGTCTAGGCCGTGCCTCAGCGTGGGCCGCGTGGTGGCCTGCTGTCATGCGCGGGCGGGATGGCATGCTGGGCCTAGCGGCGTGATGGCCTGCTGTCATGCGCGGGCCTATCGAATTTGGTTTTCTTATTTTTCCAGAGGATAGAAATGCTTATTTATTTTTGTTATGAATCGAACTTCGATAAATCATAGTAAATTGCGAGGTTGTCCAAAAATAGTGAAACTAATTTTGTTAGGTTCACAAAAATACCATCTATCTGTCAGTATAGTTAGTTCACAATTAGCTATTATGATTATAGGATCATAAATTCTAATTAGAAAACTTAGCATTATGTAGATTAATGTTTGTAGGAATTCTTGTGGCAAATCGGTAATAGTTTTAGCTTTAGAAATTTTACAGTATGTTCACTAGGATATTATGGGCTTGCTGTAAATTTTGTAGCCTTAGAATGAGTTGTTAGATAGAGTGGCTATTACCTTTGCTTTATCGCATATAGTGTAAATTAGCGTTCGGAGTAGGAACATTGGTAATTGCTATAAGAATAGATGCCATGTTTAATACTTGTTGGTGGCGACAATACGTAGCTTAGCCTTTAGTGGGTAGATCTCACTTAGTAGTGTAATAGATGTACTTTTGAATTTAGAGTTGTTGTTGCCGTAGTGTTAATCATTGCATCATCATTTCATGTAGATGATGAACATGTAGACTTCGTACCCGTCCATGAGCCAGAGTATGACGAGGTGATCGAGGAGTATGAGGAGGAGCTCTTCGCATAGGAGGGAGCCTAGGAGCCTATTGGTACTGACCTTGTTGACCCGGCACCTGCCCAAGGCAAGCCTCGGTGCATAACCCCTATTTTTAAAGGATCACTGAATATATTTATATGATATGCATTTACGTTACAGGCATTTTATGGAAACTACATGCATAAGTATATCTACCCATGAGTCCTACTAGTTTAGGTCGAGTAGTTGCTATGCTCAGGATGTTGGTAGCGTGAGTAACCTGCCGTTACTCTCAAAAATGTGATTAAACTATGATATCATGATGAAATAATGGAAAGGAAAAATGGTGACCGGGCAGAGATGTGGATTTGGTACTAGTGGGTGTGAGGGGTTGTGTCCTGCGGCCAACAGGGCATAGCCCAGTTACACTTTTTCCCTGTCTGTGTTGATTAAGGACCGGTCGTTGCATATGACTCTAGGCAAGTCACAGATTATTGTCCCGAGCACATACTTGGGTATGGGCACAGGGAAGACTTGCTGCTCTCTTATCGTGGATTCGGCTCTTTCCGGACCGACTGATGGAAAGAGGAGGTGGTGGAGGTCCTTGCACCGCACTGAGTCCGAGACTCAGGGGCGGGGGCTTGGAGTCCAAGTTTGGATGGGGACCTAGACACTCGGGATAGGAGAGTGGTGGGTTAGTCTTGGTGTGTGTCCTTAGGGCACCTAGCTGGGCACATTGATTCATGAATCGCCGGGCTATCCGGTACGGCTTGTCTACGGTTTAGCACCGTAGTAAGAACTGGAAGTGGAAAAGGAGAAGGAACAACATCGATTGCTCAACTCTTGCTTGAAAGTAGAACATGTGCTTATATAGATTGACTAGATGAAAACTTAATACGGCTAATAATAATAAAGCATCACTAAGGACTCACTATTAGTATTGCTTTTTGCTAAAAGAGAACCAGCAACCATAAAGCCTAGCATATTCCTTAGAGTCAGGAAAGTATTTCCACTGGTCGGATAAGTCTTGCGAGTACATTGTGTACTCAGAGTTTATTTACCCCTGTTGCAGGTGATGCTTGAGGAGTACCTTGTGTGGAGGATCCTTTTGGTGGGCTCAGACGGAATCCTCGTTATCTTATCGCTAGATGTTATCTTTTAATATTTCGTTGTTTATCATTCTGCACTCTGTATTTGGTATTGTAATAATGTACTTTTTAAGAAACTCTAATGTATGAAATGGACTTGTGTTGTAACTCGTTCTCATTATTGGATCCTTGGAAAAAATGTGGATCTTTTGGGTTCTCCCTCGGGGTGTGCCCGACGGACACCACTCACTGTAGTTGCTTTCAGGGTGCTTAGTGTCTGATGGAAGACGAGCGCCTCTGTAAGTATGCTATTTTGGGCGATTCTGCCACAGTTGGTACCAGAGCCAATAATGGTCACGAGTTTCATCACTCTTTTACAAAACTAAAAATTCGACCAACAAAAGTTTTTTGAAAAGTAGGATGCGATTAAGTTAAGTTATATAAGTATAAGCCCTAGATATATGGTCTATCTAGGATAGCGGCACTGGTTTTATCTAATCAGTTTTTTGTAGGTACACTGACTTACGTTGCGTAAGAAATCACTTAGTATACGGGAAGTGAGTGTGCGATGTGCCGAAAATTTTACGAATGCCGCCATATTCCGACTTGAGTGAACGTATAGGTCAAAGCATGCATCATATTATAGCATCTTACTTGAACTATAAATCCTCTTCACGTATAAGTGAGTAGTAAATTGGTAGGACTAACTAAATGAATGCTTTAATAAATGTGCTATCATCTCTTTAATCCCTAGATTTTGATCGGGAAGGTGTCCTAATGGATGGTTCATCTCTCTTATAGATGAATCTGAGGTCTGGACGCAGGAGCACCAGTTTAGGAGTGGCCAATGAGGGCTAAGGTGACAGTGCTCGGGCCTTTGAGCATGGCGATGGGGGAGCTCAGGAGGTTCCACCTCTAGTTCCTCATCCTTTCTCGCCGCCACCACCGCCTCCGCCGATGTCCCCCATGGAGATCATGGTGGAGTTGTTGGCTGCTCATTGGGAGTCAGCCGCTACTCGTCAGGAGATAGCTCGTGCCATGGAGATTATGGCACAGGCCATTGTGGGCCTTACCCATGGAGGCCCTAGGGGCAACGGTGGGAATGGGGGTGGTGCTCGCCATCCTAAGGGACAGTCCTCTTACTAGGATTTCCTCAAGACCCACCCACCCACGTTCACGCCATTGAACGAACCTTTGGAGGCGGAGCACTGGCTTCACACGCTCGAGTAGAAGTTTTGGCTGCTTAGAGTGGCCAATGAGCAGAAGGTGCACTTTGCATCCTAGCAGCTTTTGGGGTTAGCAGGTGCCTAGTGGGAAACTTTCTAGGCCACGAAGCTACCAGATCATCTGGCAACATGGCAGGAGTTCTCCACCGCCTTCCGCGAGTTCTTCATACCTGCTGGTGTTATCAACTAGAAGGTGACCGAGTTACTGGAGCTGTGCCAGGGGAGCAGGACAATAATGGAGTATGTGACCCAGTTTAACCACTTGGCTCAGTATGCTGATAGTCAGGTGGATATGGATGACAAGAAGAGGGACCGCTTCTTTTGTGGTCTCACTCCTTCCCTTCAGGAGAAGTTGTATCTGGGGAACTATCAAAACTTTGGGGCTCTAATGAATGCTGCCATCGCTCTTGAGGGTTTTCAGTGGGCATCGTAGGCAGATTGGAAGAGGAAGCGGGTGGCAGCTAGATCCTCTAGCCACCCTCATACACAGAAGGTACAAGTTGTTAGGCGGCGGCCCTATCAACCATTCGGTGGGCCTCCGTTACAGTCACCCCAGTAGACATCATAGACTTCCTCTACTCAGTATAAAGCACCTCCACAGCAGGTGCAACCTCAGTAGACTTAGGGACAGTAGGTCCCACCTTGTCAGGGATTCGGGAATAAGCCTGGTGCTTGTTTCAAGTGTGGCAAGGATGGCCACTATGCCAGGGAGTGTCCTCAGCAGTAGGCAACTTAGTCGTCTCAACCGTCTACAAATTCAAGGCTTATTAAGAGGACTATCATCAAGAGGAAGGTGCCCAGCAGATCTGGTCAGGTGCACTTCATGGATGCTCAATAGGTTGTGTAGCAGCAGGTAGTTATGGTTGGTATGTTTACCATCGAATCCCATCTAGCTTTGGTGTTGTTTGATTCTGGTGCATCGCATTCCTTTATGAGCATGGGGTTTGTAGAGCGGCACAACTTATCACTATTGGCTATACCGTATGCCTATAAGATCCATACTATGGGTTCATAGATATTCATCAATACCTGTACGGATACAGTAAGTTTGGTATTAGCTACCTACAATTACTGTCTATAGTTCATGATAATGCCTGGGCAAGGCATTGATGCTATTCTTGGAATGAACTGGTTGCGGGTGTATGGGGTAGTATTGGATATGAAGAGAAGAAGTGTGGAGTTATGACTTCCTTTTTCTGAGGATAGGATGTCTCTCATCATACCCTTAGAACGAGTCTTACCTATTGCTGCCCTTGCTGAAGCCATTCCTGATCTTACCTCCATTCTAGTAGTATGTGAGTTCCCAAATGTTTTCCCTGAAGATCTTCCTGGATTGCCACCAGACCATGAGGTAGAAATCTCCATTGAGCTTGAGCCGGGTACTGCTCCTATCTCTAGACGTTCGTACCGCATAGCTCCGAGAGAACTAGCAGAAATGAAGAAGCAACTAGAAGAGTTGATGGACAAAGGTTTCATCCGCCCAAGTTCTTCACCATGGGGTTGCCCAGCTATTTTTATGAAGAAGAAGGATGGTACTCTGCTGATGTGTGTAGATTACCGCCCCCTCAATGCGGTAATAGTTAAGAACAAGTATCCTTTGCCCCGCATAGATACTTTGTTTGATCAGTTAGCTGGTGCCAAGGTGTTCTCAAAGATAGATCTCCGATCAGGCTATCATCAGATCAAGATCAGGCCACAGGATATACCAAAGATAGCTTTCTCTACTAGGTATGGGTTGTATGAGTACCTAGTGATGTCTTTCGGTCTCACCAATGCCCCGGCCTTCTTCATGTACCTGATGAACTTAGTTTTCATGCCAGAGTTGGATAAGTTTGTGGTGGTTTTCATTGATGACATCTTGATCTATTCCAAGAATGATGAAGAGCATGCCTGTCACCTCTGAATAGTACTGACTCGACTAAGGGAGCACCAGCTATATGCTAAATTCAGCAAGTGCGAGTTTTGGTTAGATCGAGTGCAGTTTTTGGGACATGTGTGGACACCTGAAGGCATTTATGTGGATCCCAGCAAGGTGCAAGATGTATTAAATTGGAAGTCTCCCAAGTCTGTGCACCAAATCCATCAGTTCCTTGGGCTAGCTGGATGCTATCGGTGTTTCATCCCTGATTTCTCCAAGATAGCCCAGCCCATGACCAAGCTGCTCTAGAAAGAAGCTAAGTTCGATTAGAGTCTAGCTTGTGAAGAAGCTTTCAGTCCCTAAAGACTTTTCTGGCCACTGCTCCTGTGTTGGCCCAACTAGATATTGAGAGGCCCTTTGATGTTTACTATGATGCCTCGAAGATGGGATTGGGATGCGTGCTTATGCAAGATGGGCATGTGATAGCTTATGCTTCATGCCAGCTGAAGAAGCCCAAGGTGAACTACCCCACCCATGATTTAGAGCTAGCTACTGTAGTTCACTCTCTGAAGATTTGGAGGCATTATCTGTTGGGCAATAAAGTGCATATCTTTACTGACCACTAGAGCCTTAAGTATATTTTCACTCAGTCTGAGTTGAACATGAGGCAAAGGAGATGGTTGGAGTTGATAAAGGATTATAATTTGGAAGTCCATTATCATCTAGGAAAAGCCAATGTGGTAGATGATGCTTTGAGTTGTAAGTCGCATCAAGTTGAGGAAATACCCTTGTCACTCCACCATACAGAGGTGCTAGCTCAGATTGCATTGACCTTAGAATTGCTGGAGCAAATTATTCGGGAGCAGAAGGAAGACTCCGAAGAGATTCCTCACATCAGGAAGTTGATGGCCGAAGGGTGTGGCCCTCATTTTAGCATTGATGAGCAGGGGGTCGTGAGATACAAGAATAGACTGGTGGTTTCGACTAATGAGGAGTTGAGAAGAAAGATTTTGCAAGAAGCCCATCATTCCAAGTTATCTATCCATCTTGGCAGCAACAAGATGTACCATGATCTGCGCCAACTATACTGGTGGTCCTACATGAAGCAAGATATCACCTAGTTTGTTGTGGAGTGTGACACTTGTAGTAGAGTCAAGGCAGATCATATGCGTGCTCCTGGATATCTGTAGCCCTTGCCCATTCCTGTTTGGAAATGGGAGGATATTTCCCTAGATTTCATTGTGGGTTTACCCTGCACCTCCACAGGCTTTGATTCTATTTGGGTCATTGTGGACTGTCTCACCAAGTCTACTCACTTCCTTTCGGTGGATACTAGATACACTGCCAAGAAGTATGTGGAGATATACTTTGATTGGATTGTGACCCTACATGGAGTTCCTCTCACCATCATCTCTGATAGAGGGTCAGTTTTTGTCTCTCATTTTTGGGAGAAACTCCAGGAATGTCTGGGTACTCGTCTTCTCAGAAGCTCAGCGTACCACCCACAAACTAATGGTCAAATTGAAAGGGTGAACTAGGTGCTCGAGGATATGCTACGGGCTTGCACCATCTCTTTTCCTGAGAAGTGGGATCAGTGTTTGAAGCTAGCAGAGTTTTTATATAATAACAGCTACCAAGAGAGTATCCGTATGGCACCATTTGAAGCTTTATATGGACAGAAGTGTAGGACGCCACTAAACTAGGTTGAAGTAGGAGACCGTGGGTACTTTAGGCCTAACTTTATAAAGGAGGCTCGAGAGAAAGTAAATATAATTCATGAGCACTTGAAGGCAGCTCAGAGCCGGTAGAAGGCTTACGCAGACAAGCGAAGAGGGTCTTTGGAATTTGTAGCTGGGGATTATGTGTATCTCAAGGTATCTCCTATGAGAGGGGTACATCGGTTTGGTGTCCATGGTAAGTTAGCCCCTCGGTATGTGGGTCCATACAAGGTGTTGCAGCAGTATGGCCCCATTGCTTATCGTCTCCAACTCCCTAAAATTCTCTCAGCGGTTCACAATGTATTTCATGTCTCGCAATTGAAGAAATGCTTATGAGTTCCTGAAGAATCTGTGGAAATAGAAGGACTTCCACTCCAACCTGATCTATCTTATGTGGAGCATCCTATAAAAATCTTGGATGAGAAGGAGAGAGTGACCAGGAACAGTGTGATAAAATTTTACAAGGTGCAATGGCAAAATCATTCAGAAGACAAAGCCACCTAGGAGCAAGAGAGCTACATATCAAAGCATTACCCCCATCTCCTCTCTAGGTTGGATAGTTAGTTATTGCACCAAATGTACTCCCTACCTCTTTCTCACACTAGGCACACGAAATCTTGGGTCGAGATTTTATTTTAGGGGGGTAGATTTGTAACACCCTGGTGTTACATTGTAATGCTTTGCTAAAACATTTCACGAGCATCATAAGTATGTGCATGTGTGTATAGCATGAATTATAAATCAAAGTTCGGTTCTTGAAACAGTCATGCAAAACATGAGTCCGCGGTTACATTTCATATAATACTATTTAGTATTCTGATCGAATGGTTGTCGAAATCCAAGTGCTATAGAACATTTTGTGAACGATGATGATTGGCTAGTCAGGAGCAAGGATAGTTGGATAGTGGGTTCATAGTCCGAAATGGGGATTCGACGTGAAATCATTCGGAGCGACGTCGTTTCACGGAGGTTTACAACTAGGTCGACGGAGCCACCTTGGGCGAGGGTTGTAGAGCGATCGGCTTAGGATGGGGTACGATATCTTGGCTCCGCTAGATAGCCCAACGTACCCTCTGGGGTACGATATCTTGGCTCCGCTTTGGCATTGCGTGCCAGGTCTGCCTGCCTCCGCTGCTAGCCTTAGCCACGCTACTGCCTTGCTGCCGGCCACGGCCACGCTGCTGCTCGCCGACCAACCTTGCCATGCCATGCCCTGCTCTGCACTGCCTTAGCTAGGAGCATGCCGGGCCTGCGCTACATGCCGCCCATCGTCCCGCCGGTCCTGTGTCCGTTGACATCTTGTTGGCTGCTCATGCGCTGGGCGACAGCCTGCCCCACCGTCACCTCGGCGTCGATGCCGCGCTGCCTCTTTTGTCTAGCGCTGCCTAACATGATGGTGCCATACCACGCTCGTCGCCTTGCCACAGTGGCTGTGCAGACGGCTTGCCTGTCCTGCTGTCCCGTAGTGGTGCTATTGGCCCATGCGTTGACGCCGCAGACGAACCAAGCCAAGCCATGACCTCCCCTACCTAGCTGTCACCTTGGCCGCCAAGACGATTCTTCTCAATTCACCATGATTGTAGCATTAGACTCCAATTCGGCTTAGGCTTGGCTTCGTTAGCTATCTGACCACGTCCTATCCCCACCTTGCTGTGTATGCCATTGCATAGGGCCACAATTTTGTAATCTCGTGCCACCGGGTCCATAAGACCGCACAGACGCTTCTCGACGGCAAGCTAGCCACTCTGTGCATCTCATAGCAATTTAGTGCACCCACAGCTTTGCCATACCCTCCTGAGCACCTCGCGCACCTTAGCCATAGCTTCGTAGCAGGCTAGCCCCCGCCGCCGTGGTTGTGCCACCATCGGGCACCACTGCACCACCACGAGCGCACGTGGCTAGCTCTGCTCAGACCACCTCCGACTAAACCATCAACGTGAAGGTATCCATGAGTACTCCCTGGTGCTCGCTAGCTCGTGTGTTGACCTTCCCTTCATTGTTGCTTACAGGAACGTGCCCACCTTTGTAGGTCAAGAGCCACCACCGGGGAGGGAGTTCGAAGCACCACCCCTATCCACCGTGTGTTGTCTCTGAGGTAATCATTAGCCTCTTAGTTATGTAGTGGGAGGTCAGGTGGCGCCGGCGTGGTCGTCCTGAGCCTGCGCCGTCGTGCTGGTGTGCGCCCTGGGGCCAGGGACTTAGCCATGGTAAAGAAGTAGAAAAGGGAGGGTGCAGCTGTAAAGTCCTAGTCTGAGGAAATCGTGCCCTAGCGCTCGCGGAGATTATCTAGGACTTCGGGGGTGCCCGTGCATATTTGTCGACGCGCGTAGGCCCTCCCCTGTCGTGGGCCGTTGGCCGTCTAGGCCACGCGGTGGCCTGCTGTCACGCGCGGGCGGGATGGCGTGCTGGGCCGAGCAGCGCGATGTGGGCCGAAGTAGAGAATTCGGTTTTCTTATTTTTCCAGAGGATAGAAATGCTTGTTTATTTTTGTTATGAATCCAACTTCGATAAATCGTAGTAAATTGCGGGGTTGTCCAAAAATAGTGAAACTAATTTTGTTAGGTTCACAAAAATACCATCTATCTGTCAGTATAGTTAGTTCACAATTAGCTATTATGATTATAGGATCATAAATTCTAATTAGAAAACTTAGCATTATGTAGATTAATGTTTGTAGGAATTCTTGTGGCAAATCGGTAATAGCTTTAGCTTTAGAAATTTTACAGTATGTTCACTAGGATATTATGGGCTTGCTGTAAATTTTGTAGCCTTAGAATGAGTTGTTAGATAGAGTGGCTATTACCTTTGCTTTATCGCATATAGTGTAAATTAGCGTTCGGAGTAGGAACATTGGTAATTGCTATAAGAATAGATGCCAAGTTTAATACTTGTTGGTGGCGACAATACGTAGCTTAGCCTTTAGTGGGTAGATCTCACTTAGTAGTGTAATAGATGCACTTTTGAATTTAGAGTTGTTGTTGCCGTAGTGTTAATCATTGCATCATCATTTTATGTAGATCACGAACAGGTATACTTCATACCCGTCTGCGAGTCGGAGTATGATAAGGTGATTGAGGAGTACAAGGAGGAGCTCTTCGCATAGGAGGGAGCCTAGGAGCCTGTTGGTACTAACCTTATTGACCTAGCACCTGCCCAAGGCAAGCCCCGGTGCATAACCCCTATTTTTAAAGGATCACTGAATATATTTATATGATATGCATTTATGTTACAGGTATTTTATGGAAACTACATGCAATAGTATATCTATCCATGAGTCCTACTAGTTCAGGTCGAGTAGTTGCTATGCTCAGGATGTTAGTAGCGTGAGTAACCTACCGTTCCTCGTAAATAGGTGATTAAACTATGATATCATGATGAAATAATGGAAAGGAAAAATGGTGACCGGGCAAGGATGTGGATTTGGTACTGGTGGGTGTGAGGGGTTGTGTCCTGCGGCCAACAGGGCATAGCCCGGTTATACTTTTTCCTTGTCTGTGTCGATTAAGGACCGATCGTTGCATATGACTCTAGGCAAGTCATAAATTATTGTCCTGAGCACATACTTGGGTATGGGCGCAGGGAAGACTTGCTGCTCTCTTGTCATGGATCCGGCTCTTTCCGGACCGACTGATGGGAAGAGGAGGTGATGGAGGTCCTTGCACCGCACTAAGTCCAGGACTGAGGGATGGGGGCTTGGAGTCCAAGTTTGGATAGGGACCTGGACACCCGAGACAGGAGAGTGGTGGGTTAGTCCTGCTTGTGCCTAGGGTACAAGCGAGGCGTGTGTCTTTGGGGCACCTAGCTGGGCACATTGATTCATGAATCGCCGAGCTATCCGATATGGCTTGTCTGTGGTTTAGCACCGTAGTAAGAACTAGAAGTGGAAAATGAGAAGGAACAACATCGATTGCTCAACTCTTGCTTGAAAGTAGAACAGGGCTTATATAGATTGACTAGATGAAAACTTAATACGACTGGTAATAATAAAGCATCACTAAGGACTCACTATTAGTATTGCTTTTTGCTAAAAGAGAACCAGCAACCATAAAGCCTAGCATATTCCTTAGAGTCAGGAAAGTATTCCCACTGGTCGGATAAGTCTTACGAGTACATTGTGTACTCAGGGTTTATTTACCCCTGTTGCAGGTGATGTTTGAGGAGTACCTTGTGTGGAGGATCCTTCTGGTGGGCTCAGATGGAATCCTCATTATCTTATCGCTAGATGTTATCTTTTAATATTCTGCTGTTTATCATTCTGCACTCTGTATTTGGTATTGTAATAATGTACTTTTTAAGAAACTCTAATATATGAAATGGACTTGTGTTGTAACTCGTTCTCATTATTGGATCCTTGGGGAAAATGTGGATCTTTCGGGTTCTCCCTCGGGGTGTGCCCGACGGACATCGCTCGCTGTAGTTGCTTTCGGGGTGCTTAGTGTCTGATGGAAGACGAGCACCTCTGTAAGTACGCTATTTTGGGTGGTTCTGTCACACAGGGTCACTGTCCAACTAAGCTGAGAGCTCACTAACACCATCTCCAACTGGAGTAGATGAAGATGAGAGGGAACAGCCAGGGGATGCACCAGGGCCTCCAAAGATCCCTCCCCTTGCCTGCTTTCTCTTACCAGAATGAGCTGAAGGCTGTGAAACCCTTTGAGACCTAGCTGCACCACCAAATTTCTGCTCATACTTGTTGAACAATCTGTACATTTCATCTTTCACATCAGCATAGTATGAACTATAAATGGATCCAGTATGTTGAGAAAGTAGTTCAAGCACATTAAAGAATCCTTTCATCTTATCTCTAGGATCAAGAATGAATGCATATGAATAAAGCAGTGGCATTTTCTCCCAATATTTAAGAAATTTAAGCTTCATAGGATAAGCAATCATTCTAAAATTCTGATCTCTTTCAGATTTATGCAAATGTTCAGCAATGTCAAGAATATGGTGCAAAACAAGTGGAGCTGTGGGATAATAAACACGAGACAGAACAATAGTAGAATCATAAAAGAGTTCCAGGAACACCATTATCTATTCAGCAACATACCAATGCCGTGCAGTCAACAATTCTGAACCATAATTAGAGTTAAGCCACACAGAAAATACTTCCTTGTATGGCAGCAAATGTTTAAGCATTAAATAGGTGGAATTCCATCTAACATACATATCCAAGCCAAACTTTCTAGGTCTTATACCCTGAGCAATATAGTAATTTTTGAACAATGCAATTCTTTGATTAGAGGAATTCAAAAAGTTTATTGCGGTTCTAAAATCTTTAGTAAAAGGTTTCAATCTCTTCAAGCCAGATTTAACAATCAAATTAATGATATGATAGGCACAATGCTGATGCACAAGCAAATGCTTAACCTTATGAGGATCATCATGTTTAGGTGCAGGATAAGAACCCAAGTAACCAAAGAAGATAGGTTGCAAGATATCATAAGCCTTAGAATTAGATGAAGCATTGTCTAGAGTGACAGCAAAGATCTTATCAATCAAACCAAACTCCTCAACCACACCAGCTATTTTTTCAGCAATATTTTCACCAGAATGTGACACCTCAATTAGCCTAAAACCAACAACCTTTTTCTGCAACTCCCAATCAGCACTAACATAATGACCAACAACAGAAATATAGTCCTCCTTAGCATTACCAGACCAAATGTTAGATGTTAAAGAAACAGATAAGCAAGAAGGCAACAATGAATTCATAAGTAAAGAACGTTGATCAGCAAACATTTTGCCCATATCTCTAGTAGTGGTCTGCCTAGAAACCTTTTCAAATCTAGGGTTATGAGCACACTTAATGTAATCCTCCTAGGCCTGTGTCTCACCTATGCCTAATGGAAGGTCCAGCCTAGCAATCAACCGGCACAACTTAGTATGAGCAACAGCAGGGTCATACACCTAGTTATGCAAACCATCAGCATTCAGAGCAAGCCTAGACTGGACCCTCTTATCATTATCATGTTTTGCCTTACATGATTTCTAGTGCCATTTCAAATGACTAGAGCCAGCAGCAGATCTAGCAGAATACCTCTTACCACATAATTTACAGATGGCAGCAACTCTTATGTTACCTTCCTTAATCTCAGTGAAATCCTCCCAAACAAGAGATATGAGCTTACCCTTACCAGTACCACCAGTCGATGAGGTACCATGAGTGTCGATTGAGGCTGCCACCCCACTGTCGTCATCGCCGTCGTCGGCATCGAGATCAATCGGATGGGTGCCATCACCGAGATCGATGCCAAACAGCCCATGGGCATCCTCACTGATGTCATTGTCATCCTCGATTTCCAGCTCCTCCTCAGCCTCAGGGTGCTCGCCATCGGCTAGGTGGGAATAGACATCCGCCACCACCAGCATGGTGACCCTAGCCGAGGAAGGGTTGGGCGGCCGGCCCTGGCCCTAAGTCCCCTAACCTCCACCTCCAACACTGTCCCTCAACGGTGGATGCTGGCGCTTTGGCGCTGGCAGCCTAGCCATGGCGCCTCCAGAGGAGGAAGACGCGGTGTCAGGCACCACCAACCTACGAAGAACAAAGGATAGAATAGAAGATGAGAAGAACAGGGGTGAGTCAGAGAGTGAGTGAAAGATGGATAGACACAACACAGATCTAAGGTTAGGGTTAGGGTTAACCCTAACCTGCACCACCGGAGCCTAGTGCTGGAGAAGAGGCCAGTGAGGCAGCTAGAGGAGGAGACAGACAACAGTTACAATGACGGCGAGCGGCGGTGGAAGTACAGACAGGCATGACAAACTCACATGGTACACCAGAGGAGGGGGAAGAGGGGATAGGAAGGAAAAGGAGGGAGGAGATGGTTAGCAAACTTAGGTCGAGGTGGATGAGCGACGATGAGGTCACCGGAGTAGGGCCGATGAGCTCAAGGCGAGCGACAGCGAGCTCTAGGTGGTGGATCAAGAGTGAGCGAGATGAGACGACTGCGACTACAAGCAGTGGGAGTGGAGTGGGATTAGGGTTAGGGATGGGGGGCCGGGGGGGGCAGAGCAGGGCCGGCGAGCTCAAGGCAAGCGGCAGTGAGCTCTAGGTGGTGGATCGAGAGCGAGCGAGATGAGACAACTACGACTGCAAGCGGCGGGAGTGGAGTGGGATTAGGGTTAGGGATGGGGGGCGGGGGGCAGCATGTATACGGCCATGGCCGCACGGGGGAGGCGGCTTCATGGGCTGGGCCGCTCACCGGACTGCCTCTTTCACCAGGCCATACCCGTGCCGTGTCGTGGGCCTAGGTGGTGGCCCAAGCACATCCTAGTCCTTCAGGCCAGGCCGGCCCAGGCCTGATGGCCACCGGGCCATTCTGTGCTTGGGACGAGCCAAATTGCCGGGCCACGGGTCGGGCCATGAGCCCACGGGCTGCATGGCTAGGTATACCCAGGAATCGCAAGATCAGACGGGGTCCATCTACCAGTGCTCGTTGACGCGTGTGCCTGATAGGCGAATCTGCTAGGTCCTTGGAGGTTGGTAGTGCTACCTGTCTACCTGTCAAGATCCCAACCTTGACAGCCTACTGGATTTACTTTAATAGTAAGTTACACCAAGATCATGCTATTTAGTCGCTCCGCCACCGCTAGTCCAGTACTCTAGTCTCCCGTGCCACGCCTCACTACACAACCATCCAGAGCATGGACCAAAGACTAGTGTATTACACATTGTTTTACATAGAATGGAAAGGAGATCACCCAAGCATTCATCACCCAGCATCCCAGCTGATGATGATGCACCTTACTCTCACAATGTATCCCAATGCAAGCCATGGGGTAGATAACATGCTTCATTGTGGATAGATCGTTCAAGCAAAACTGAGGAATTTGTAGCCCAACAAAAGATGGAGGGACTCGATTTGAACTTTGTAATGCATGGTCAAATAACTCCTTTTGAAAACTAATGACGGTTGATAGGCTTCATATAGATACGGATCAGGAGTCAGAGAGTGAGGGCGCAATAGGCTTCATACACCCTGTTCGCTTGATTATTTCTGTGGCTTATAAGTCGGCTAATGTTGTTTTGTTGTGAGAGAAAAATACTGTATCATAGCTGATATGCATGACTGATATAATCAAGTGAACTGGTCTGGTCTGGTGGAAGCCACCTGGCCCACATGACATCACAAGAGAAGTCCTTCGCTATTTTCAGCAACTTACCATATGATTAAACCTGACCACAGGAAATGTGGCCGGACCAGGTCAGGCACCTTATCGTGTCCTCATTAATTTCAGCTGTTGGACTTGTAGTGGAGGGGTGCATTTTGTTGAAAGTGAATGAAAATGAACAAGATTTTGGAACAACTGTTTTTCATTGATCTGTAAAATTGATTATATACATTTGAGGGGGTCTCTCCAAGAGACAACCGTTCACCAAAGGATAGGCCCCTTGGTGACGGGATTAACTGCTAATCTACTACTAATCCTAACTGTTCGTAAATGAGATCACCAGTGGAGAGGTGTCCATTGGCGAGCAGGTGCCTGTTCGTCTAGAGACACCATTTCACAACACTCCCCCTTGATCGAATCTTCTTTGAGACCAATGCAGCCGTAAGCTTGGATTCCTCAAAAAACCCTGTGGGAAAAATATGCGGAATATGTATGCTATAAAAACTCCTTTAAACCTTATAGGAAAATAAGGAGAAAATAGCATATATGAGTGTGATTTAAATAAATCACTATGTCATTGGTATCCCATTAAAAACCCTAGTGGGGAAAAATATTGGAGATACGACATATAGATTACTTCCCCAAAAACCATTTAAGGAAAAATATGAGAAGCAATATACAGTGATATGTCGCTAAAACTCCTGTAAAAACCTAGTGAAAAAATTAGGAGAAAATATGATGACATATTATTGGTATTGCCTCTTGGATAACTCACATGAAAAAACTTTTTAGGGAAAAACCATGTATGAGTTGTGAGGGCAATATGTGTCTTTGATATTTCCCACGAAAACCCCGGCGGAGAAAATAGGAAATATGACACATGCTTATGTTAATATTACCTCATTAAAAATTTTAACAAGAAACCTTATAAGTAAAACTTGTGAAAGAAAAGAGTATAATATGATGCTCGTATAGGTCAACATTTCGAAGATGTCTCTCCCCGATTCTGGCAAATCTCGAAGTCGCCGCATACCAATTCCATGTACCAATTTTTGAAACACAGAAGTTGGTAAGAACTTAGTAAATAGGTCAGTGAGATTATCACATGACTTGATTTGCAAGATGTTTATTTCCCTGTTTTCTTGTAATTCATGGGGATAAAATAGTTTATGAACAATATGCTTAGTGATATTGCTCTTTATGTAACCTGATTGCATCTGTGTAACACAAGTGGAATTGTCTTCATAGATAATTATAGGTGATTCAATTGAACCAATACTACATGACTGTTGTATGTGGTTAATCATTCTGCGAAGCCATACACATTCTCATGATGCCTCGTATAGAGCAATAATTTTAGAATGATTAGTAGAGGTTGTTGTCAAAGTCTGCTTAGAAGACTTCCATAAAATAGTTGTACCTTCATGTAGGAATACAAATCCTGTTTGGGATTTTCTGTTATGAGGATCAGATAAGTAACCTGCATCAGTATAACCAATCATACTAGGATCATGATTTTTCTTGAAGAATAAACCAAGATCCTTTGTGCCATTAAGGTATCTGAGGATACACTTTGCTCCCGTCCAATGACGGCAAGTTGGGTCCACACTATGTCTAGCTAGTAAGTTCACTGCAAATGCGATATCAGGCCTGGTGCAATTTGCAAGATACATAAGTGCACCAATGACACTGAGATATGGGATCTCTGGTCCCAACATCTTTTTCCTAATATCCCATGGTCTAAATGGATCTTTCCCTATTTCTAAGGAACGAACAACCATCGGAGTTTTATTAGGGTATGATTTATCCATATTGAGTTTCTCCAATATTTTCTGGATATTGGCTGATTGATGCACTAAAATTCCTGAAGGACCATGCTCAAGTTGTAAGCCTAGGCAATACTTGGTCTTACCCAAATCATTCATCTCGAATTCCCTCTTTAGATGTTTACGTGCTTCATCTATATCCTTTGGGCTGCCAATGATATTTAAATCATCAACATACACGGATATAATACAAAATCCCATTCGAGATTTCTTAATAAAAACACATGGGCAATCATCATTGTTAGAGTATCATTTCTTTAGAAGGAATTCCCTCAGTCAGTTGTACCACATTCGTCCCGACTGCTTCAAGCCATATAATGACTTTTGTAGTTTTACACAATACATGTTGCGATTTGCATTTGGATTCAGAATTTGGATTCCATCAGGAACCTTCATGTATATGTCCAAATCAAGTGACCCATATAGATATGCTGTCACCACATCCATCAACTACATAGATAGATGGTTTTGAACTACCAATGATATTAAGTATCGGAAAGTAATTCCACTCATTACTGGAGAATAAGTTTCATTGTAATCAATGCCAGGTCTCTGCATGAACCCTTGTGCTACTAGCCTCGCTTTATATCTCACCACCTCATTGTTCTCATTCCATTTTCAGACGAAAACCCATTTAAAGCCTACAGGAAAAACTTTGGAAGGTGTAGGTATTGCAGATGTGAATACCCCTCTTCTAGTGAGCGAAGCTATCTCAGCTTGAATTGCTTCTTTCCATTGAGCCCAGTCCGAGCGCTTTTTGCACTCTGCCATGGTCTTGGGATCTAGATCATTGAGAAAGATTTCTACAATTGCTGTGGAGAAGTACATGTCGACAACAGTAGTCTTACGATCGTATGATTCTCTAGAATCTATGTAATTGATGGAAATTTCTTTCACCCCATTATTTAACTCAACATTTCCCAAAACTATAGAGTCAGGGTGTTCCGATATCCCAGGATCAGAATTTGGATGCACCGTTGATCCGGGTTGTGGATTTGGTCCTAATGTTGGATTTTTATCTACTATTGGATGTCTACCAACTTGAGGTTGGCTTGGATTTACTGATTTGGAGGATTTAGCCCTCGATATCCTCGGACGCTTACTTGTAGCATTATCCTTAGGAGCGGCCGTACTTCTCCCCCTCTTCTTTGAAAGTGGGAGTTGAATGGTTTTTATTGGTACCTCCACTCTTTCGGGCGCATTACGGGCAGGATAAGAGGATTTAGTGACACCCTTATAATTAGTAAATGCTTCTGGCAGGTTATTTGCAATATGTTGCAAGTTTATGATTTTCTAAACTTGTTGTTCAGTCTCTAGAGTACGTGGATCTGAGGGGGGAATGCCCTGGGCATTCTAGATGATTTCCTGGCATTCATTTTGGTACTTGAAGTCTTCCCCTAATGCCGTGAAATGATCCTCATTAAATATGCAGTCAGTGTATCGGGCCATGAATAAGTCCCCTGTAAGAGGCCTGAGGTAGTTGATAATTAATGGAGATTGATATCCCACATAGATACCAAGTTTTCTATGTGGACCCATAGAAGTACGCTTAGGCAGTGAGATCGGTACGTATACAGCGCAACCGAATTTTCACAGATAGGAAATATTTGGCATATTCTCACGTACTAATTGCAATGGGGAGACAACGTGATATGCAGTTGGTCGTAATTGAATTAAGTCAGCAGCGTGTAAGACTGCATGACCCCAACATGAAGTTGGTAGGTTGCAATTTTGTAATAACGGACTTGCAATGAGTTTAATTCTCTTAATAAGAGATTTTGCTAAACCATCTTGTGTATGGACATATGAGACAGAGTGCTGAACTTGAATTCCTAAAGCCATACAATAATCGTTAAAAGCCTTTGAGGAAAATTCAGCAACATTGTCCATTCGAATTGATTGAATTCGATGTTCAGGATGATATGCTCTAAGTATAATAACTTGAGTAATAATTTTTGTAAAAGCATGGTTACATGTGGACAAAAGACACATGAGACCATCGAGTAGACGCATCTATTAGAACCATGAAGTACCTGAACGGTCCAGACGTTGGTTGTATGGGGCCGCAAATATCTCCTTGAATGCGTTCAAGAAATTTTAGTGGCTCATTTTGGATCTTAACGGGCCATGGTCGTACGATCAATTTCCCTATAGCGTATGAAGTGCACATAAAATCTGAAGATTTGGGGAATTTAGCAGTATTTAACTCATGACCTTTAGAATTGCTGATAATTTTTCGCATCATCCCAATACCAGGATGGCCAAGGCGTTCATGCCAAATTTTGAATGCGTTAACATTCTGAAAAAATACCTTGTACACAACATGCGGTACGAGTTTGATGTATGTGTAGTATAATCCGGACGAAAAAGAGGAAATTTTCTTAATAATTCGTTTGCCATATCCGCTATTTTTAGTAACGAGGAGAATTTCCTCATTATTGTCATCACGGGTTTCTATATGAAAACCATTTTGACGGATATCTCTATAACTTAACAAGGTACGCTTTGAATCAGGATATAATAGTGTATCCTCAATTATAATTTAGGTACCCATGGGGAGTACAATAGTGGGACGACCAGAGCCAACTATTATAGCATTGCGCCCGGCGATTGTCAAAATATTTTCTTGTCTTTTTGTAAGAGTTTGGAAATACTTTGTTTCTCTAAGTATAGAATTAGTGGTACCACTGTCCACTAGGCATAATTCCTCCTCCATCAGATTGACCCCCGTAGAAACTATATATAAATAAAGAATTTGATTTGAAACTCTTTGATGATATATAGAATACATACTTTATTTATTGAATATCAAATGTTTACATTACATTTATTGGATATTCAAACCAAATAGTGATGACATTATTAAATATTTACAACACATAGGACATAAATTATTTTAACTATTATAATCACTAAAACATAAAGATATTAGAATCTAAGGGATTGGGAGCCTATTCAAAGTCTCCAAATATGTCGTTGGATGTATATTCCATGATCATATTCCCTATATCAGCAAGATCCTCGCCTCCTCGTATGTTGTTGTTGCTTGGTTCCATTGGAACTTGTTGCGAACAACCAGCCTCATTCCTGGTGGTGTCAGGTCGAATGTTGAAGTGGGCTTCATACTTCTGTCCTGGTGCAGCACGTCCGCGACCCACAGACTTTAAATAGAGATCAACAAGATGACTTGGGGTATGACATTTCTTTGTAGTATGTCTATAACAACCACACTTCTAACACATAGGTTTGTCATTCCTATGTTTGGAAATGTTCTTACCATTGTTGGAAACACGAGTTTAGGATTTCTTATTGCGTCTACGTTGTTTTTTACCTTTCTTGGAATTTCCCTGAGGATGGGTCATAGAAAGTCCACCATCAAATTTGGGTTTTATTCTGAGTGTAAGCATGTACTTCAGGCAATGGAGCAGACCCTACGGGGCGCTGCTGATTATTCCAAACCATAAGTTCATAATGTTTTTTGGCCTCAAGTAAAGTTTGTATAAGCTCAGAATAAACCTGGAAACGCCTTTCACAGTATTGTTGTTGAAGAATCCTTTCAGAGGGAAGCATAGTAGATAGAGTCTTTTCTATTTTATCCGCGTCTGTAGATTCTTTCTCGCAGAATTGCAACTTTGAGCAAATTCTATGAACAGCATGGTTGTAATCACTCACAGTTTTAAAATCCTGTAAGCGAAGTTGCGTCCACTCATAGTTGGCCGCAGGCAGGACAAGTGCCTTTTGTTGTTCATAGCGTTGCTTAAGAGAATTTCATAGATTTCGTGGGTTCTCTTCCAACAAGTATTCAGCCTTAAGGTCAGAATGAATATGGCTCCTGATGAGATATAAGGCCGTGTATACATGTTGATCTTCAAGTTATGCAACACCATCTTCGGGTGGTAACATAGCCTGATAAAGTCCACGGGACGCAAGACTAACCTTTACGTCTACAGCACATGTTGGATAATTGTGGCCGTCTAGAGCAAGCAAATCAAACTCTTTGACGGTCATTGATCCCACACGAGGCAAACCATCAAAATATTTTAAGTTATTAAAATGTTGTGGTGTGTTGTAATTATGAGATGCAAGATAGATACAAGATAAATCTTGTATTATTAATGGTGTAAAGATCTCATATGCATAATAAAATAATGGAGGTAGTCACCATAAAAGTGTAGATCTCAAATTGGGCATAGTCTGTATTAATAGTAGATGCTAAGTAATTATGCAAGTTGTATAAACACGTCTTAAGGTAGTCATCAAGAATAATGTAGACCTTAGTCAATTCACAAATGAATTGGGTACGCACGTTGAGGATAGTCACTAAGTTGTGGACTTAGTGTAGATCCCACAGTAGCAACTATTGTGCTACCTTGTGTATGACTAATAGGAATGTGAATTAATGGTAGTCATCTTTGTGAAAAGATATAGACCAAATGTTCTTATTTGTGATGTTGGGTACGCACGTTGAGGATAGTCAGTGAGTGTTTACTTAGTGTAGATCCCGCAGTAGCAACAATGGTGCTACCTTGTGTATGGCCAACAAACAAATAGGGAACATGCGCGTTATACAATTGATGCGAAAATATACATAAAATGTCGCATCCATTATTTAAGCGCGTAGTGCTTTAAAGTCAAAAAGCATAAAAGAGGCTTAAATAAAAATGATCGATTGCAAAAATGATTAATGAATAAATAATTTGCAAGATCATGGTCATAATAATAATGATATTATTTATTGGATTTGCCATACATACAGGGACAAATACTTTGAATAATATTATAAATGGATATTTTACAATGATAAAATATCATAAGTACAACTATAGTTAAAGTCAGCGACTAAACATAAGAGTACTTAATTTTACAGCACATAATTATAAGAGACTAACATAGTCTTTAACGAATTAATGCGATGGGGGTTCAGAGGCATGTGCCTCTGTCGTCGTCGTTCTCTTTCTCCTGTCCAGTAGAGCAGTGCCGATGACGTGTTGAAAGTGAATGAAAATGAACAAGATTTTGGAACAACTACTTTTCATTGATCTATAAAATGGATTATATACATTTGAGGGGTGTCTCCAAGAGACGACCGTTCACCAAAGGACAAACCCCTTGGTGACTGGATTAACTGCTAATCTACTACTAATCCTAACTGTCCGTAAATGAGATCACCAGTGGAGAGGTGTTTATTGGTGAGCAGGTGCCTGTTCGCCTGAACTAATGGTGACAATTTTCTCAAAATAATAATGGCTAAGACGTGACATCCTTGGGTTTCATCTACCCTCTACTGTATACCTTTTGAGGCTTTGACAGCGGTTTTGAGGTTCGAGACCGAGGATGTAGAGAACGCTCCTGGATCTGCACTGAATCGCTTTTGAGTTTGTTGTCTTGCCAGAAGCCGTAGGCTGGGTGCTGGGATACACTGTTCAAATCAGAAAACCAGCATTCACAGATGAAAGAAATCCCAATATCTGCCTCAACACTAGCTGAATACAGGTTCCAAACAAATTGACGCAATGATATAATTTCAACTGCACACCTGCAGGCTTCAGGTCCTTCAGGGAATTGCCTACCTCATCAACTGTTAGGAACCACAGTGCAGCAGTGTCAAATAATGCAGGCACCTGAAAACTGGTATTTCTAAAGTTTATTCGGTTCCAAGTGTTATTCCCAAAGATCTGGATTAACAAAAAAAGGGGGCTGTACATCTCTGGTAGCAACTCAATTTACAGAGCTTGATCCCGGCGGGAAGTTAGGAGAAACATTCACAGCGCCTGAGGCAATGCCGTGGATTTTATACATCAAAGTAGGTCAAGTGAAAAAAGACGCCTAGGACGTATATCCAAAACCGGATGGGGATCCCAGAAGGCGTCGCGCCATAGGTACATTAGTTGAAGCAGATGCAGGAGAACCAGACGCAGAGAAACCATATGCATAGACTCCCATTGGAGCAGCCATTGTAGGATGGTCAAATTTACAGTTGGCGCCGAACTTGCAGATGCCATAGCGAGAATAGAATTTGCACAAATCTTCACCCTAAAAAAACATTGGGCAGGATAATCAAGATGACAGACCATTCAATGAGGCGTAGCAAAAGGACTAGGCGACTAGCTAATGCCTATTCATGAGACAGGCTCCATTTGTAAGAAGACATCAGCCTATGCACGATTGCACGTGCCCCTTCAACAACCTGTATGCTAGTAACTAACTAATACCTGTCCTAGCAAATTTGTAACTTTTAACATTGCTCTAATCAGTGTCCAGGCATCAACAATGACGTCTGTAAGTCATAGTGAGATTTGTGGCTCGGCCCTCGAAAGTTTTCTTATGATAAATCAGAGCTCAACTAACACATGTAAAGAATGCTCTAATAGTGGTATCTTGGATATGCATCTAATGTCTTTAGTATGGTGTGGATTGATTGCTAGGAGACTAAATCAGTCATCGTTAGCAGAAATCATGCCACTGAAGTCAATAATCTAGCTGAGAAACAGCATGTATGGAACATCCTTCATTTCCTTTGTCTGACAGGAGAACCTCTTTATAAATAACATAGCACATATTTGATTTTAAAATTTCTAGACTATAGAACAACCAAGCAGTTGCATTGATGCATATTCTCAATGACGATATGTTTCCACGAGAAAATTTGCTGAGCCTATCCCAAAAAGAGATGAGGTAGTACAGCCATTACCATATTCATATATAATAATTGATAAAATGTCTAAACAAGGGATCAATACAACAGAAACAATGGAATCCTAAAACAAAATACAACAGAAACAGTGAAGGGTTTAATGACTTACTGGACGTATTGGAAGACCCATTGGACTTAAGACACAATCCGGAGGGGGCAGTGATCTCACCCGGGGATGATGGAACTTGCACACTGCACCAAATTTACAATCTCCTGTCTTCATGTAATATTGGCATTCTGGTTCATCAGGTCTCTCAGGAAATACATTATCTCTCTGCAATGCATATTGAGGCACAGGAAACGAACTGGATCTGTAGGGTGATAGCATTCCCTGATTTCCTGCACTAGATTCGCCTTGTTGTGAACTTCCATAAGTTTGTTGAGTCCCAGGTGACTGCAGCTGACCCTGAGAAGATGAAACAGATAGCATTGGGCTCCTTAGAGGCAAGTAAAATCAGCAACAATCAACCCTAAATACGAACTCCAATAATTGATGTAAGAACAGGTTTGACGTTTCAGTGTCACAAATTTCGAAATACATTAGAGAAAATACATTGCCTGATATACAATTTGCAGAAGATCAAATAAGCATGGGGAAAAAAGTTCAAATCAGTACAGACATGCACTCGCTGATCTTCTAGGGAATCTCTCGAGATAATGTTTAATAAAGTTTTGAATGAAAAAGATAAATGTGATTGCTTCGTAATTGTAAAAATTACACTGCATTACTATACCAAATGAACTTACAGGATATGAATTCCAGCTCGGCACTTGAACAAGGCCCTGAGGTACAATCATTGGTGCATAATTTGAAGGACTTTGCCACCTAGGGTTTGGTATAAAAGAAGCTCGTGGAAAAGCCCAGCTTGGCATAGTTCCAGTATAGGATTGCGGACCAGCGCTTGCAGAGGAATGTACAGAAGTATAAATAGGAGAACCACGTGACGAAGGCACCACATTGAAAAGTTCCGGATGGTGGAATTTACAAGTATTTGCATATTTACATTGTCCTGTTTTTAAATAATATGTGCACTCCTTTTCATTCTACAAAAGTAAAGTAGACTTCTTTTCAGCAAAGCAAAAAGACATGTGCAGAAGAGGACATATAACTGGCAATGAAAGACAAACCGGACGGAGTGGATATCCTAATGTGTTTAGCTGTACCCTCCCTGCAATTCCAGCCTTTTCCCTGGGATGGTGAAATTTGCATGTAGGGCCAAACTTGCATGTTCCGGTCTTCAGATAATACTACAGGAAAAATGTTCAGTAATTTTCAGCTTCAACACTTGCATAGCATGACATATAAGCTAAAGCACTCAATAAATTGTGCAATCCAAGACGTAGATCTGGTGAAATATCAAGACTAATAGAAATAGCCAGATGTCTAACGTAAGAGTACAATTAAAAATAAAACTGTTCTTCAAAAATCTGAAGACAATAGGTCTGAGTTCTTTTCTAGCTGTGTGCATGTGTTCACTAATATGTCTACTACACCTCTAGAACCTTGCACTCTTAGCAAAAACTACAAGAATCTGTTAGCTGCATTGATATTCTTGTCTACTTTTTTATTATTCAAATTATAATTGAAAGTGTATGGGCCAGATAAGCAATTTCTTAAAACCATCCTACAAGAACCAAAACTCAGTCAGTCAGTGACCATATATAGCACTGTCAACCAAAAAATCATTTCCACAAGTAAAACTTCTATGACTCATGTTTTGAAGGACAGAAGAATCAGTTATCATACTTACCTGACACTCTGGCTGTCCCACTCTCTCAGGATATTCTCCCTTCATTCTGGCAGAGGCAATAGCCTAAAATTAAACAGATTCAACCTAACTTGAGAACAAAAAAATGGGATATGAAGTAAAAAAAAAAACAACAATTAGTAAATAAAGACGTAAATTTGCAAAGAAGCACCAACCAATGTAAAGCATCACTAAAGAACGCAAATGTCACAGCTCACAAGAGTAACTAAAAAGCAAACTATGAGACAAACAGCTGTCTCTGTTCTATTAACTTTGCTAATGTGGAATTGGGCTATTCTGGCAGACTAATCAATAAGTCATTGCCACAAACAGTAGTCATAAACTGTGCTTCAAAGGTCATGTGAATGTTTTAAATTAATAGATTAAACAAACATACAGCACCAGGACACACGGGACAAATCGCAAAGAATCTGCCAATAATAGAACAGATAGGAGGATGGGTCAAGGGAGAATAATCATACTGATACTCTGAAGGTTTAAAAACAGTTTTTTTCTCGATTATTTTTACAAATTGTGTTATGTGCAACAGAGCTCATACTTGCGGGTTAGCAGAAACTTCAAACCGCACATAAGAGTGACGAGCACCTTAGACAAAACCTTATCATCAGCCTACTGGAACCAATACTTTGTATGTTTTCCCATGGGCAAAAGGATTAAATACCAATAATGATCATATAGACACATCATCACAGCTTTGCTTTTCAAACATTGCTTCTTGCATTTTGTTCTGTGATGCAACTGAAACACATCAGAAAGGGAAAAAATTCTAAGTGCCTTTGGTTCAAGGATAAAATTTCTTCCAACCGCACATGGTTCATAACAATGCAACAATGCTGCTTATGTACATAACAACAAAGATGCTGGATAGTGCCAAAACATCTGGTGATTCAAAGCAAATATGACACATAATCAGAGTTGGGAAAGGCGGATATTCACCAGATTCCTATCCGGAGGATGATTGAACCTGCAGCTCATGCCAAATCGACACAATCCAGTCCTGAGGTAGTAAGTGCAGTCAGGTTCACCTGGTCGCTCAGGATATGACCCAGGTTGCATAGTGGCACCGCTGTTCATGGCCATCTGTTGCCACATCCCCTCTGCAATCAACATTGCACACATACTTACTTACTAGTGTACTTGGTTATAAACCACTATAAGTTATAACAAACTAAGATCAACAAATGTGCAGTGTGAAATTTTCACTTTAGGTCTCTCTGAGAGATGAAACTAACCACATTTCATACCAAAGGTATTCGTGCAACAAATAACAAAATCTTCAACACTTTGCAGTGGTTTTAACAAAATCCTAACGAAGCATCCGTTGAATCTAGACTAGACGCTAGAAAGGTAGAAACTTTCTAAACTAATAACCGCCTCAAGGTGTAACCCAATCCAGTGCCACATCAAAACCCCAATTGGCCCAATTTCACGCCGACGCGAAGATCACCGCACCATGATACGGATAACACCAAAGGAATCGGGATTAGCAACCCATGGTTTACAAACAGAGTACTCCAGGCGCAGCCAGTGATTCCACGAAAGAAAAAAAAAAGAACCGTAAAAACAGAGCACCTGAGCTTTAACCTACACGGGGAATTGAGCACCGAAACCCCAATTCCCCCAACCGCGACACGCGCCGGATTGCGAGCGGCGAGAGCAGCGGAAGCCCTAACCTTCATAGAGCGCGTCGGGGTCGGGGGAGAACTTGTCGGCGGCGGCCGTGGCGGAGGGCGGGGGAGGCGCGGGTGCGGCGGTGGCGGATACGGTCACCGCCGCGGGAGCGGGTGGTGGTGCCCTTCCGGCGTCGTCCATCGGCGGAGCGCGGCGGCTTGTGCGTCCATCACGCGATCGCGGAGACGGGAGGAGCTGCTGCTGCCGCCGCCATCCGGCCCGGTGCTCCGGCGAGAGAATAGAAAGAAGGAAGAGGAGGGCCCTGCCCCACGTATATTTATTTCTCTCTCCTCCTTTCGACGACGCGGTTTGCTACGTGCACTCGCGCGTTGCGCTGCGGCTGCGGTGCTACGGCAACAGGCGCCTCCTCCTCCTCTTGGGGTGCTGCTGTACGGACAACCGCTGAAGTCTTCTGTTCGATTTAAAAATTCGAGCACGGTTAAAAATGCTGGTAGCAGTACAAAACGAGGCAGCAGCGTAGCTAGTACTAGTAGACAAGTAGACTGGACCAAACAAGATAAAATATGGCTATTAAGATGTGTTCACTTGTGTATCGTTCTAATAAGAGAGAAAATTACTATCTTGGTCTTAAAATAAATCGTTTCTTAGAATTATCTTAAGTTAAATTATTTTAAGATTGACTAACTTCTATGAAAACATAACAGCTTCTGTGACACCAAATAAGTATGTTATAAAAAAAATATGATGCATCTACTTATACCAATTTGGCGTCCTAAGTATTGGTGTTTTTCTATAAATTTGACCAAACTTAAAATAGTTTGACTTAAGATACATCTAGAAGTTGATTTAATTTAGGACGGATTTATTACAACACATATAGTGACTGTTTGGATCTCATAATTATAGATTAGTTTTTAGAAAATAGATTTTACCATCAATTTTAGATAAACCTGTTTTAGGTACATATTTTGTTATTCTTGATTTGTATGTTACTATGTTTGGATCGCAATTACTCTTACGGATTTTTCTTTGCAATCAAATAACAAAGACACATATTTGATCGTCATGCAAACTGATCATTCCCATCAAAGCTACTTGGTACAGGAACCAACGGATATGCGAGATTTACGGCCGGAGAAACGCGCTTAGCTTATGCCGATATTTATAAAAATGGCTAGGAATAGATTTTTGTAAACTAGTTTACTAGAAACTATTTTTTACTTATCTCGAAGTTTGCTAGAGAAAACAAACATGGTTTTCTGGGTTCTGGTATTCACAAAACTTAAGATTCAACAACCCCATAGACCAGATCAAAAACACCCAACTAGGACATTCATTCGTGCCGTCATATATACAATGTATGTACGATGTACCATTGCCAATTTATCATCGATTATAAGTGTTAATAATTTATCGAGAAAAGATAGGAATTAAGCTGGATTTCGGTAAGAATTTCAGCAAATAAAGTAATATTAATATCATTTTATATGTACTAAGAATTTCAGTAAAACACTTATATCATTAAAGGGCGTGTTGCTACAGGTCTCTATAGTCAAAATGACAAGTGTTACCAACTCACCGTACTATCAAAGAACAAAAGCGTGATAAGTTGGTCTTGGATCTCAACTCAAGCATCAATACATCATCAATCTTTATAGCATAAGTATGCAAGATGCACACGCGATGTCGCTTACTTGTCTCCTCTTATTGCATACCATCTCAGAAGCAATCTAGCAAGACGGATACTACTACGTAAAACTCTAAGAACCAACAAGCAACAAAACGGATGAAAAAAAGAAATGAATCGCTCATGTAAGTGACATCGTGCACAAAGAGGCCATGAGCTTTGACGCGTGCATTTCCGCGGCCTGTCTCTCAGTGCACCTAACAATTTTGCCACGCTCTTTTGTACGCGTCCGGGTGGTGCGGGGCTGCTCGTTTCTGTCTTTTTTTCTTTTCCATTTTCCACTCTCTTCTCCTGAGATGATGCCCCTGGCTCGTGGCTCCGGCTTTTGTGCTGCGCGCTCGCTCGTCGTCCCCTGCCTGCCCATCTTTTTGTTCGGGTGTGAATTGTGAGGAGAGGAGCGCAGAGCATGCGACCGGGGTGACCTCAGCCAGTCGTTCCGGCTTCCCCACCGTCCGTCCCCTGGACCCTTTTTCTCTCCCCTCTTCTTCTTTTGGCTTCTGGCTAGCTACCATCGATCATGCGTATCTCCCCCCCTTTTTTTTTTCTAGTTTTCTGATTTTCTCGCCTCGTCTCGGCTCGCTCGCTTTCATGGCCGTGGCCACCGACCGCTTGCGTTGCGTGCGATTCGGCGGCTTTGGACACGGAGCCTCTGCCCCGCCAGCCCGGTCCTCTGCCTGCGCGGCTGCGCCTAGGCTACGTGCGTGCGCGGTGGTCCGTGGTCACCGGCTCACCGCACCATGGGCCTGCTTCGCGGAATCACGGTCACGGGTGCTGTATTGCCGCGGAGCTGACTTGTTGTGGGTGGGATCACAACCGACAACCGGCAAAAGAGGGTTCTGAGGAATTTTTTGGATGAGCCATTGGGAGTGCCTTTTGGAGAAATTCTGTTTGGGACCATTGCGTCGAGGAAATGCCGTTCTGTTTGGGAAATCATGTCTATGGACAAAAAATGGGGTGGGGGGATCGTCTTTCACGCGTCGGTCTGCGATATGATATGCTCCAGGACCAGGCATCTTGTTTTTGTGAAAAAAAAAATGAACCCAGTAGGAGTACGAGTAGTTGCGCGGTGGGCCGGTGGCTACGCAGAGTTCAGTTCAAGTGCACATGGGCTCATGCTAAGCCCAACAGTCCTACCTGGCCTGAAACTGACATTGTTCACCTGAGCGGGCTTGGATGATCCTGATCTGGACTTCATCCCACCCAGTGCCAAGGCCCACGAATCAATGAATGCAACCCATGCCAGGTGAGCCATAGACAACCCATTTTGCCCCAATGTATTATAGGTATACAATATTAAATATGCTGTTTATACCCCCTCAAGAAAACTATTTATACTTCCCTAAAAAAAAGTAAACTATTTATACTGTTTTCTTAGTAAACTATATATTTTTGTTCCTCGACGTGTTACAATTAAAAGTAATGCAGTATTAAGATAAATTGTGTTAAGTTAATTAGACCACTAAGTCTAAAAATTTAGCTATGCCACTTCATAGAACTATGCTGCTACCACGACCATTAGATTATAGTATAGCGACATGTCTACAGGTTTTAACTGCCCTGTTCGCTTGAACTACTTCAGCAGTATTTTTTAACGAACGAACAGTATTTTTCTCTCACAACAAATCAGCATAAGTCAAATTTTAGCGAAACGAACATGCCGTCTTTATAGCACTAGCCTACACCATATTGCCTCAATTCTCAACTAGTTGCAGTCCATTTAGTTGGTTGAAATAAGTTGTTGATTTATATAAGGTCTTGTTTGGATGTCGTTGGATTCACCTTAGTCCATCCACCACTTCCACACCTCACACGCATGTAAAAACAAAAAGAATCACTACTACAAAAATGATTTATGCCAACGCATTCCTTTCTTTATAGGGGCGGCTCTATATTGAGCCGCCCCTACAAATGGTTATCAAATGAACCGCCCCTACAAATGGATCTGTAGGGACGACCAATGTTATCAGCCGCCCCTACAAATGGACCGATTTGTAGGGGCGGCTCAATATTAAACCGCCCCTACAAATAGACGCCGAGTATTAAAAATTAAGCACTAAAATTCAAATTTTATAAACAACCTCGGATGGAGAAACAACCAAAATGAAAGTTGTAGATCTCGAAAAGTTATAAAACTTTATAGTTGACAACTTTTTTAATTTAAAATCATCTTGTCAGGGAAAACTACGTTTGAATTTTCAAATATTTGAAATTTGAATTTTTTAAACGACCTTGGATGGACAAACAGTAAAAATGAAAGTCGTAGATCTTGAAAAGTTATGAAACTTTGTAGATGTTAACTTTCTCATTTGAAATCATCTTGTCATGGAAAACTGCGTTTGAATTTCTCAAATTTAAAATTCAAATTTTATAAGTGACCTCGGATGGAGAAACTACCAAAATAAAAGTTGTAGATCTCGAAAAGTTATAAAACTTTGTAGTTGACAACTTTTTCATTTGAATTAGTTTAGGGTCTCAAACAATCAATTTATGATCAGTTTTGTATAATATGTGGGGAACCGAAATGGATTGTAGACACAAGTGAACGTGAGGTGCAGTGGTAGAGAAGTTTGCGCGCGAGGGAGAGGTTGCGGGTACGAATCCCGCCCGACGCTGAGTGTGCAGAAGTCGTGAAAAAATGTTACTCTGATAGAGTGAGTGGTGTGGCCGTCGGTGGGAACCTTTTCGGATTAAAAAAATTACTATTTTTTTGCCTATTTTTTGTGATTTCTAGAAATTGATTTGTAAGGGCGGTTCAATATCTTGCCGCCCCTACAAATCGATTTATAGAGGCGGCTGGCCCCTACAAATACATAATTTATAGATACCCTTACATAGGGGCGGCTGGGCAAACCGCTCCCACAGAGTCTCTAGAGTCGACCCTACAATTCATATTCTACGTAGTGAATTTTACTGAAAATCCTATTATCTGATAGCCCACATATCCAAACAAACAATTTTCGCCCGCTAATTATTAGCGGCCCCGTAACCGGCTCTAGCAAGTAGCCAGCTAATAATTTGTCCTATGTAATCTAAGGCCCTGTTTGGTTCCAAATAAGTCACCTACTTATAAGTTGAAAAGTGAAAAAGTGACTTATTTTGCCAAACACCACCAACTTATAAGTCACCCCTGCTTATAAGTTTTAAGTTGGTTTACCCCTGCTTAAAACTTATAAGTCACCTTTTTTCGCGTGAGGCCCACACCTTTAATGAGCTTATAAGTCATCTACAACCAAACAAGCATGACTTATAAGTCACTGGTTTTCAGTCACATGACTTAATAAATCACCTGACTTATGGAAACTAAACAGGGCCTAAGCAAGTCATAAGTCGGTAATTATACTGCTACCACACCATTATTACTACAGTAGGTGGTTGTACATCGCCGTGTGTAGTGTACTGGTTTAACTGCGGCAGCAGATACGGTGGAGCTCGCTCTCTGTCTGCCACAGTAGCCTCACCCTTCCCTCTCTCTCTCATCAGGTCTGTGCAGTCTGCAGTGCACTACCGGACACGAGTACGTAGACGTAGACTCGTAGAGCAAACACCACCACCAACACAAGACGTGGCAGAATGCCAGATTCGATTCCATGGCATGGCACTGCCGCTTTCCCGTGATCGCAGTTGCGGACAGGCCCCCACCAATCCCCACCATGCGCAGCGGCATGCTACCACGGCACCACAAGACGTGGCAGAGAAGAGAATCTCCCGCTCCCGGGTGGCTCAGATGGGTAGGATCGCTGGTGTGTGTCCTGCCCGCCCGCGTTCGAAGCATGGCTTCAACGTCGATGTCTCATCCGAGAACAGTAATTCCTTAAATAATTTTAGTCGTCTCTCACGTAGATGTGCTACAATGGTCAAGTGACATGTCCGTCACACTCGGAGTCTAGTGATCTTCGAGTATCTCTCAGCTACGTTCGTTGTCTAGGTATAATTGTAGGTTTGTTCATATACCGTGTGTATGAGGTGTGCGTGTGTGGTGGTGTATATCTATATCCGAACATATTCTACAGCTATACTTAAGATGAGAGGAAAAAAAAAATCCAACCACTCGTACGTATCGGACGGTGAGCAGAGTATATGTGCTACCCTCCTCTCCACGCTGTGCTTTGGCCCAACGAGAGCACGGCCTGTTTCAGTAGAACACAGGTGCGACGTTCCTTTCTTTGGCGCGAGTAGTCGCTGTTTTGGCGCCGTTCTACTTGTTTTTGGCGCGAGTGCAATCGGGCGGACGTATCTAGGTGCCGCTCGGGTTCCATGCGTCCGGTCATCACTTGACCGTTGAAATCGGGCGACCAGCGTTTGAAGCCGATGACACGTGGCAAGCATCGAGCGACCGGACGCTGGGGTCCTGCGTCTGGTCGATCTGACCAGAGCGTTCGGTCACCATGTGTTGTGCCCAGTGAAGGAGTACAACGGCTCTATTTCGTGCAGGCTTCTATTTAAGCCACATGGCCGGCTCAAGCTCACTCTCTTAACGATTTACATTGACATAGCAACCTTGTGAGCTTAGCAAAGCCCTCACACTCATCTCCATCATAGATTCAACATCTTTGTGAGGATCAGGAGTGAATCCAAGTGCATTGTTTGAGTGTTTGCATCTAGAGGCACTTGGTGTTCGTGTTTCGCTGCGGGATTCGCTTGTTACTCTTGGTGGTTGCCGCCACCTCGAACGGAGGTTGGTGATTGTCTCCGGCTCTGATCGTGTTGATTATGAGGGGTTCTTGACATTTCTCCGGTAGAGAGCCAAAATGTACTCTAGTGAATTGCTTGTGGCTTGTGTGATCCTCATCTTGTGTTGGTTGTGCGGCACCCTATTGAGGGTTTGGCGTGTGATGCCAATTAGCGCGTGAACCTCCAAGAGAGTGAATCGCCACAACGAGGAGTAGCTTGCTGGCAAGCAAGTGAACCTCGATAAAAAATTATTGTGCTCATCATTTGATTCCAAGGTGATTGGTCTTCATTGGTATTCATTCTTGTGATTGATTGGTTCACTCCTCGACACGGCGGTATAACCATCTTGCTCACTCTCTTTATATTATCGCAAACTAGTTATCAAGCTCTTTAGTGTAGCTAGTTGTAAGAACTTATTAGTTTGGTTAGTGTGGCTCTTTAGTTAGCCTTTGAGAGCACACTAACTTAGTATAGTGACATAGCCATTGTGTGGTTAGAAATTATAGAAACTAGAAATTGTGGTAGGTGGCTTGCATTTTTAATAAGGCTAGCGCAAACACTTGCTTCGCCTCATAATTGTCTAAGTGGTTTGCTAAGTGTTGTTGTAGAAATTTTTAATAGGCTATTCACTCCCCCTCTAGCCATTAGGACCTTTCAATGGGACCCTCCGCTGGGTACAATCTTAACTCTGTGATTACCGCACTTTGCGTTCTTACTGTATCGATCTGTATGTCATATTTACATGCTGTAGCGTTTGTTATTGATATACACATGCACATATATGTCGTCACAAACCTGGTGATATTTTATTTCTGGATTAAATTGACTATGAAAATGTCTATTTATCTGGCAGTCCTCCCTCCACACGATGCTTTCGGTCTCCGACGGAGGGGCCTCCATGGTCCGCTGGGCCGCGCCGCTACCCTCCTCCTTCGCCATCACCCGGTGCTAGCCGGCGGAGGCGCGACCCACAGGGGAGTCCGCAACGGTGGCGAAGGGGCGACTCACGCAGGGGAACTGGGAGTCGAGTGGCTAGGCTAAGATGGGATGGCCTGCAGGCCTCTTAAATTGATTAGGTTCGTTACTTTTAGAGTCTCCCAGTTGTATCTAAAACGAACGGCTGAGACGATCAACTGCAGAGTACACTGTTCAGGAGGCCAACGTTAGACGATCTGATTCCGCCCTGCCGGCCTCCCCGGCGGCTGCAAACAACTGCAGGCAGGCGCCCTGCCCAGCTAGCTGCACTGGACTCCACGCAGACGCAGACGCAGGCGCAGGCGCAGGTGCAGGCGCAGGCGCAGCAGAACTCCCGTGGCCCCGTACCATGGAGTTCCGCAGCAGTGGCAGCAGCTTTTCTCCATAAAAGACACGAGACTCTGCCGTCCCGTCGGCGTCCCTGGCCATGACACGCCATCCAGGACTATTAGACGAAAAAGGCCGGCCCCCGGGGGTCTGGGCTTGGCATCGTGGTTCCTTCCTGCACTGCACGCCAGTGCCACCCGCTCCCGCCCTCCCTCTCAAATTTATCGCTCCCCTCCGTCCGCCTCACTACAGGCACAGGATGGAACGGGAGGAATGCAACAATGCAAGGCCAACCCGTGCTCGGCGGCCGATCATGCGCGGTAGTTTTGTGCAAGGCAATTGTGCACTCGAACATGGGCAAGGCGAGGCGAGTCTGGAGCTGAGCTGAGCGCCTGAGCCCAGCGGGCACAGCCAGACAGCCTGCCCGCCCGACTGCGCGCCTGCAGCCTGCTGCGTGGTGTATGGGCCAAAGCCTTCAAGTGGAGCGGAGCACGCAAAGGTGCGGAGAACAAGGCACGGGCACGGCACACGGCAGAGCGCGCGAGAGAGGGAGAGGAGGGGCTCGTGACAAAACGAGGCTAGTAATTTTTCCAAAAGTTGCGGCTGGTTATGAGTTCAGTTCGGAGCAGTTGTAGAATTCTTGCCTCACAAAGGGGATCCAGAGGAGGAACGAACAAGAACAATCATGTGCTCAGGAGCAAAGGCAAAAGCTTTTCTATCATCATGCATGCACTGCACGCAAGAAAAAAAAAGAAAGAGAGATACGGCAGTTTCTCGCATCGACCTGAGAGGATCAAGATCAAGCAGGTCCGGTCCAGTCCAGTCGCAGTCAAAACTCAAAAGAGAGCAAAGCTGATCCGAGCAAGCCGTATGATGACTGATGAATATGATTGTGCAAGAGCAAGACCCGTCCGATCCCGTGCCATCATGGGATCGATCGCCGCCGTGCCCCCCTCTGGACCTACCGTTGCTTTGCTTTGGATGGAGATGGACCACGCAGCTCCCTGCGTCCCTCTAGTAGACTCCTGTACCCGTCTGAACGAAACGGGTACGAAGCCAGCACAGTGTTCGTACACGGTACACGCACGATCCCATCCATCCATCTGTCCCCGGGACGGATCATGAACCGTTGGGTCTCTTGACGTGCTCTCCTCGCCATCGCCTTGCGTTCAGGACTTCAGGTCAATGCGCATGCCGGCATGCGAGAAAGCTCAAAGCTCCCTGGGCCCTGCCGCGATCGATCACGGGCTCGCCGCCCGCCTGGTCGTCGGCGGATCGGCGCTAGGGGCAGCAGGGCGACTGGCGCGTCGGTTTCACCAGGCAAAATGAGGCAATCGGGGTAATAAAGCTACCGCGGTTAAAAAAAATGAACATATATCGCCACGATCACGAGCTAGGCCGTCCATCGGTCAGCCGTGTCAGTTGGAGCACGTCTGTGCGGTACGCCGCTCTAGGGCCAGGGCACTTACCTGTCGACTTCACCCGGTGAAATGAGGCAAGGGGGTAATAAAGCTAGCAGCCAATGGCAGCTCCTCCAATTAGTAAGCAGTGAACATGGACGATGCAGCTGTGGCTTTGAGACTTTGACTTGTTGAGCTTTGAATCTGGAAGTAGCATGTGGGTGATGGCCCGTGTGTTGGGTTTGCATTTTATTTTTATATATCCTTTTAGAAGCAAATTTTGGAATGAAAATAACTTCTGGTATACAAACGTGTGGCTGTGTGATACATATATGTAGAGAATTACAACTGCCATCACGGTATTTTGTTCCATCCAAGTAATAGTTTTATTTGACCGGACACATGGTGTACGCGTGTGCATAACAATTACTTTCACTCTAAAAGCGGCCATCAAAATAAAGTGTAAATAAATTATAAGAAGCTTTTTTTCCAATGTTTATTCAGTTGTTGAAGTAAATATAGTTTATTTGACAAAGTCTGAAGAAGAATTGTGTTGGCTTGTGATATTAAAACAAGGTATTCCCTCGAAAAAAATATTAAAACAAGGTACAGCTAGAAAGACAACACTCCTTGTTTGTTGGT